>NC_143135.1:115460000-115720000 GCF_059928025.1 Delphinapterus leucas | reverse complement strand
CCTTACCCTCACCCGTCCCCTAATCCTAACCCGTACGCTAACACTAACCCGTAACCTAACACGTACGCTCACCCTAAACCGTTGTCGTAGCCTAACCTGTACCCTAAACCGTCCGCGTCCCCTAATCCTAACCCTAACCCTAACCCTAACCCTTACGCGAAGCCTTACACTCACCCGTCACCTACTCCTCACCTGTACGCTAACACTAACCCGTACCCTAACACGTACGCTCACCCTAAACCGTTGTTGTACCCTAACCTGTACACTAAACCGTCCCCTAACCCTAACCCTAACCCGAACCCTAACCCTAGCCCTAACCCTTACCCGTAGCCTTACCCTAACCCGTCCCCTAATCCTAACCCGTACGCTAACACTAACCCGTACCCTCACACGTACGCTCACCCTAAACCGTTGTCGTACCCTAACCTGTACCCTAAACCGTCCCCGTTCCCTAACCCTAACCCTAACCCTAACCCTAACCCTAACCCTTACCCGAAGCCTTACCCTCACCCGTCCCCTAATCCTAACCCGTACGCTAACACTAACCCGTACCCTAACACGTACGCTCACCCTAAACCGTTGTCGTACCCTAACCTGTACCCTAAACCGTCCCCGTCCCCTAACCCTAAACCTAACCCTAACCCTAACCCTAACCCTTACCCGAAGCCTTACACTCACCAGTCCCCTAATCCTCACCCGTACGCTAACACTAACCCGTACCCTAACACGTACGCTCAACCTAAACCGTTGTCGTACCCTAACCTGTATCCTAAACCATCCCCGTCCCCGTCCCCGTCCCCTAACCCTAACCCTAAACCTTACCCGAAGCCTTACGCTCACCCGTCCCCTAATCCTAACCCGTACGCTAACACTAACCGATACCCTAACATGTACGCTCACCCTAAACCGTTGTCGTACCCTAACCTGTACCCTAAACCGTCCCTGTCCCCATCCCCTAACCCTAACCCTAGCCCTAACCCTAACCCTAACACTTACCCGAAGCCTTACCCTCACCCGTCCCCTAATCCTAACCCGTACGCTAACACTAACCCGTACCCTAACACGTACGCTCACCCTAAACCGTTGTCGCAGCCTAACCTGTACCCTAAACCGTCCCTGTCCCCTAACCCTAACCCTAACCCTAACCCTAACCCTTATCCGAAGCCTGACCCTCACCCGTCCCCTAATCCTAACTCGTACGCTAACACTAACCCGTACCCTAACACGTACGCTCACCCTAAATCGTTGACGTACCCTAACCTGTACCCTAAACCGTCCCCGTCCCCTAACCCTAACCCTAACCCTAACGCTTACCCGAAGCCTTACCCTCACCCGTCCCCTAATCCTAACCCGTACACTAACACTAAACCGTACCCTAACACGTACGCTCACCCTAAACCGTTGTCGTACACTAACCTGTACCCTAATCCGGCGCCGTCCCCGTCCCCGTCCCCGTCCCCTAACCCTAACCCTAACCCTTACCCGAAGCCTTACCCTCACCCGTCCCCTAATCCTAACCCGTATGCTAACACTAACCCGTACACTAACACGTATGCTCACCCTAAACCGTTGTTGTACACTAACCTGTACCCTAAACCGTCCCCGTCCCCTAATCCTAACCCTAACCCTAACCCTAACCCTAACCCTTACCCGAAGACTTACCCTCACCCGTCCCCTAATCCTTACCCGTACGCCAACACTAACCCGTACCCTAACACGTAAGCTCACCCTAAACCGTTTTCGTACCCTAACCTGTACCCTAAACCGTCCCCGTCCCCATCCCCTAACCCTAACCCTAACCCTAACCCTTACCCGAAGCCTTACCCTCACCCGTCCCCTAATCCTTACCCGTACGCCAACACTAACCCGTACCCTAACACGTACGCTCACACTAAACCGTTGTCGTACACTAACCTGTACCCTCAACCGTCCCCATCCCCTAACCCTAACCCTAACCCTAACCCTTACCCGAAGCCTTACACTTCCCCGTCCCCTAATCCTAAACCGTACGCTAACACTAACCCATACCCTAACACGTACGCTCACCCTAAACCGTTGTCGTACCCTAAGCTGTACCCTAAACCGTCCCCGTCCCCTAACCCTAACCCTAACCCTAAACCTATCCCTTACCCGAAGCCTTACCCTCACCCGTCCCCTAATCCTAACCCGTACGCTAACACTAACCCCTACCCTAACACGTACGCTCACCCTAAATCGTTGTCGTACCCTAACCTGTACCCTAAACCGTCCCCGTACCCTAACCCTAACCCTAACCCTAACCCTAACACTTACCCGAAGCCTTACCCTCACCCGTCCCCTAATCCTAACCCGTACGCTAACACTAACACGTACCCTATCACGTACGCTCACCCTAAACCGTTGTCGTACCCTAACCTGTACCCTAAACCGTCCCCGTCCTCTAACCCTAACCCTAACCCTAACCCTTACCCGAAGCCTTAAACTCACCCGTCCCCTTATCCTAACCCGTGCGCTAACACTAACCCGTACCCTAACACGTACGCTCACCCTAAACCGTTGTCGTACCCTAACCTGTACCCTACACCGTCCCCGTCCCCTAACCCTAACCCTAACCCTTACCCGAAGCCTTACCCTCACCCGTCCCCTAATCCTCACCCGTACGATAACACTAACCCGTACCCTAACACTTACGCTCACCCTAAAACGTTGTCGTACCCTAACCTGTACCCTAAACTGTCCCCGTCCCCTAACCCTAACCCTAACCCTTACCCGAAGCCTTACCCTCACCCGTCCCCTAATCCTCACCCGTACGATAACACTAACCCGTACCCTAACACTTACGCTCACCCTAAAACGTTGTCGTACCCTAACCTGTACCCTAAACCGTCACCGTCCCCTAACCCTAACCCTAACCCTAACCCTAATCCTAACCCTTACCCGAAGCCTTACCCTCACCCGTCCCCTAATCCTAACCCGTACGCTAACACTAACCCGTACCCTAACACGTACGCTCACCCTAAACCGTTGTCGCAGCCTAACCTGTACCCTAAACCGTCCCCGTCCCCTAACCCTAACCCTAACCCTAACCCTTACCCGAAGCCTTACCCTCACCCGTCCCCTAATCCTAACTCGTACGCTAACACTAACCCGTACCCTAACACGTACGCTCACCCTAAATCGTTGTCGTACCCTAACCTGTACCCTAAACCGTCCCCGAACCCTAACCCTAACCCTAACCCTAACCCTAACCCAAACCCTAACACTTACCCGAAGCCTTACCCTCACCCGTCCCCTAATCCTAACCCGTACGCTAACACTAACCCGTAACCGAACACGTACGGTCACCCTAAACCGTTGTCGTAGCCTAACCTGTACCCTAAACCGTCCCGTCCACTAACCCTAAACCTAACCCTTACCCGAAGCCTTACCCTCACCCGTCCCCTAATCCTAACCCGTACGCTAACACTAACCCGTACTCTAACACATACGCTCACCCTAAACCGTTGTCGGACCCTAACCTGTACCCTACACCGTCCCCGTCCCCTAACACTAACCCTAACCCTAACCCTAACCCTTACCCGAAGCCTTACCCTGACCCGTCCCCTAATCCTAACCCGTACGCTAACACTAACCCGTACCCTAACACTTACGCTCACCCTAAACCGTTGTCGTACCCTAACCTGTACCCTAAACCGTCCCCGTCCCCGTCCCCTAACCCTAACCCTAACCCTAACCCTAACCTTTACCCGAAGCCTTACCCTCACCCGTCCCCTAATCCTAACGCGTACGCTAACACTAACCCGTACACTAACACGTACGCTTACCCTAAATCGTTGTCGTACCCTCACCTGTACCCTAAACCGTCCCCGTCCCCGTCCACATCCCCGTCCCCTAACCCTAACCCTAACCCTTACCCAAAGCCTTACCCTCACCCGTCCCCTAATCCTAAACCGTACGCTAACACTAACCCCTACCCTAACACGTACGCTCACCCTAAACCGTTGTCGTAGCCTAACCTGTACCCTAAACCGTCCCCGTCCCCTAACCCTAACCTTAACACTAACCCTAACCCTTACCCGAAGCCTTCCCCTCACCCGTCCCCTATTCCTAACCCGTACGCTAACACTAACCCGTACCCTAACACGTACGCTCAACCTAAATCTTTGTCGTACCCTAACCTGTACCCTAAACCGTCCCCATACCCTAACCCTAACGCTAACCCTAACACTTACCCGAAGCCTTACACTCACCCGTCCCCTAATCCTAACCCGTACGCTAACACTAACCCGTACCCTAACACGTACGCTCACCCTAAATCTTTGTCGTACCCTAACCTGTACCCTAAACCGTCCCCGTACCCTAACACTTACCCTAACCCTAACCCTAACCGTAATCCTTACCCGAAGCCTTACTCTCACCCGTCCCCTAATCCTAACCCGTACGCTAACACTAACCCGTACCCTAAAAGTTACGCTCACCCTAAACCGTTGTCGTACCCTAACCTGTACCCTAAACCGTCCCCGTCAACTAACCCTAACCCTAACCCTAACACTAAAACTTACCCGAAGCCTTACCCTCACCCGTCCCCTAATCCTAACCCGTACGCCAACACTAACCCGTACCATAACACGTACGCTCACCCTAAACCGTTGTCGTACCCTAAACCGTCCCCGTCCCCTAACCCTAACCCTAAACCTAACCCTAACCCTTACCCGAACCCTTACACTCACCCGTCCCCTAATCTTCACCCGTACGCTAACACTAAACCATACCCTAACACGTACACTCACCCTAAACCGTTGTCGTACCCTAACCTGTACCCTAAACCGTTCCCGTTCCCTAACCCTAACCCTAACCCTAACCCTAACCCTTACCCGAAGCCTTACCCTCACCCGTCCCCTAATCCTAACCCGTACGCTAACACTAACCCTTACCCTAACACGTACGCTCACCCTAAACAGTTGTCGTACCCTAACCTGTACCCTAAACCGTCCCCGTCCCCTAAAGCTAACCCTAACCCTAACCCTAACCCTAAACCTTACCCAAAGCCTTACCCTCACCCGTCCCCTAATCCTAACCCGTACGCTAACGCTAACCCGTACCCTAACACGTACGCACACTCTAAACCGTTGACGTACACTAACCTGTACCCTAAACCGTCCCCGTCCCCTAACCCTAACCCTAACCCTAACCCTAACCCTAACCCTTACCCGAAGCCTTACACTCACCCGTCCCCTAATCCTAACCCGTAAGCTAACACTAACCCGTACCCTAACACGTACGCTCACCCTAAACTGTAGTCGTAACCTAACCTGTACCCTAAACCGTCCCCGTCCCCGTCCCCAACCCTAACCCTAACCCTAACCCTAACCTTTACCCGAAGCCTTACCCTCACCCGTCCCCTAATCCTAACCCGTACGCTAACACTAACCCGTACCCTAACACGTACGCTCACCCTAAACCGTTGTCGTACCCAAACCTGTACCCTAAACCGTCCCCGTCCCCGTCCCCTAACCCTAAACCTAACCCTTACCCGAAGCCTTACCCTCACCCGTCCCCTAATCCTAAACCGTACGCTAACACTAACACTTACCCTAACACGTACGCTCACCCTAAACCGTTGTCGTACCCTAACCTGTACCCTAAACCATCCCCGTCCCCGTCCCCTAACCCTAACCCTAACCCTAACCCTAACCTTTACCCGAAGCCTTACCCTCAGCCGTCCTCTAATCCTAACCCGTACGCTAACACTAACCCGTACCCTAACACGTACGCTCACCCTAAATCGTTGTCGTACCCTAACCTGTACCCTAAACCGTCCCTGTCCCCGTCCCCGTCCCCGTCCCCTAACCCTAACCCCAACCCTTACCCGAAGCCTTACCCTCACCCGTCCCCTAATCCTAACCCGTACGCTAACACTAACCCATACCCTAACATGTACGCTCACCCTAAAACGATGTCGTACCCTAACCTGTACCCTAAACCGTCCCTGTCCCCGTCCCCTAACCCTAACCCTAGCCCTAACCCTAACCATAACCCTTACCCGAAGCCTTACCCTCACCCGTCCCCTAATCCTAAACCGTACGCTAACACTAACCCGTACCCTAACACGTACGCTCACCCTAAACCGTTGTCGCAGCCTAACCTGTACCCTAAACCGTCCCCGTCCCCGTCCCCTAACCCTAACCCTATCCCTAACCCTTACCCGAAGCCTTACCCTCACCCGTCCCCTAATCCTAACTCGTACGCTAACACTAACCCGTACCCTAAAACGTACGCTCACCCTAAATCGTTGTCGTACCCTAACCTGTACCCTAAACCGTCCCCGAACACTAACCCTAACCCTAACCCTAACCCTAACCCTAACACTTACCCGAAGACTTACCCTCACCCGTCCCCTAATCCTAACCCGTACGGTAACACTAACCCGTACTCTAACACGTACGCTCATCCTAAACCGTTGTCGTACCCTAACGTGTACCCTAAACCGTCCCCGTCCCCTAAACCTAACCCTAACCCTAACCCTAACCCTTACCCGAAGCCTTACCCTCACCCGTCCCCTAATTCTAACCCGTACGCTAACACTAAACCGTACCCTAACACGTACGCTCACCCTAAACCGTTGTCGTACCCTAACCTGTACCCTAAACCGTCCCCGTCCCCTAACCCTAACCCTAACCCTTACCCGAAGCCTTACCCTCAACCGTTCCCTAATCCTAACCCGTACGCTAACACTAACCCGTACCCTAACACGTACGCTCACCCTAAACCGTTGTCGTACCCTAACTTTTACCCTAAACCGTCCCCGTCCCCTAACCCTAACCCAAACCCTAACCCTTACCCGAAGCCTTACCCTCACCCGTCACCTAATCCTAACCTGTACGCTAACACTAACCCGTACCCTAACACGTAAGCTCACCCTAAACCGTTGTTGTACCCTAACCTGTACCCTAAACCGTCCCAGTCCCCGTCCCCGTCCCCTAACCCTAACCCTAACCCTTACCCGAAGCCTTACCCTCACCCGTCCCCTAATTCTAACCCGTACGCTAACACTAACCCGTACCCTAACACGTACGCTCACCCTAAACTGTTGTCGTGCCCTAACCTGTACCCTAAACCGTCCCTGTCCCCGTCCCGTAACCCTAACCCTAACCCTAACCCTAACCCTAACCCTTACCCGAAGCCTTACCCTCACCCGTCCCCTAATCCTAACCCGTTCGCTAACACTAACCCGTACCCTAACACGTACGCTCACCCTAAACCGTTGTCGTACCCTAACCTGTACCCTAAACCGTCCCCGTCCCCTAACCCTAACCCTAACCCTAACCCTAACCCTTACCCGAAGATTTACCCTCACCCGTCCCCTAATCCTAAACCTTACGCTAACACTAACCCGTACCCTAACACGTAAGCTCACCCTAAACCGTTTTCGTATCATAACCTGTACCCTAAACCGTCCCCGTCCCCGTCCCCGTCCCCTAACCCTAACCCTAACCCTTACCCGAAGCCTTACCCTCACCCGTCCCATAATCCTAACCCGTACGCCAACACTAACCCGTACCCTAACACGTACGCTCACCCTAAACCGTTGTCGTACACTGACCTGTACCCTAAACGGTCCCCATCCCCTAACCCTAACCCTAACCCTAACCCTTACCCGAAGCCTTACTCTTACCCGTCCCCTAATCCTAAACCGTACGCTAACACTAACCCGTACCCTAACACGTACGCTCACCCTAAACCGTTGTCGTAGCCTAACCTGTACCCTAAACCGTCCCGTCCCCTAACCCTAACCCTAACCCTAAACCTTACCCGAAGTCTTACCCTCACCCGTCCCCTAATCCTAACCCGTACGCTAACACTAACCCGTACCCTAACACGTACGCTCACCCTAAATCGATGTCGTACCCTAACCTGTACCCTAAACCGTCCCCGTACCCTAACCCTAACCCTAACCCTAACCCTAACCCTAACACTTACCCGAAGCCTTACACTCACCCGTCCCCTAATCCTAACCCGTACGCTAACACTAACCCGTACCCTACCACGTACGCTCACCTTAAACCGTTGTCGTACCCTAACCTGTACCCTAAACCGTCCCCGTCCCCTAACCCTAACCCTAACCCTAACCCTTACCCGAAGCCTTACCCTCACCCGTCCCCTTATCCTAACCCGTACGCTAACACTAACCTGTATCCTAACACGTACGCTCACCCTAAACCGTTGTCGTACCCTAACCTGTACCCTAAACCGTCCCCGTCCCCTAACCCTAACCCTAACCCTAACCCTAACCCTTACCCGAAGCCTTACCCTCACCCGTCCCTTAATCCTAACCCGTACGCTAACACTAACCTGTACCCTAACACGTACGCTCACCCTAAACCTTTGTCGTACCCTAACCTGTACCCTAAACCGTCCGCGTCCCCTAACCCTAACCCTAACCCTAACCCTAACCCTAAACCTTACCCGAAGCCTTACACTCACCCGTCACCTAATCCTCACCCGTACGCTAACACTAACCCGTACCCTAACATGTACGCTCACCCTAAACCGTTGTCGTACCCTAACCTTACCCTAAACCGTCCCCTAACCCTAACCCTAACCCTAACCCTAACCCTAACCCTAACCCTTACCCGAAGCCTTACTCTCACCCGTCCCCTAATCCTAACCCCTACGCTAACACTAACCCGTACCCTAACACGTACGCTCACCCTAAACCGTTGTCATACCCTAACCTGTACCCTAAACCGTCCCCGTCCCCTAATCCTAACCCTAACCCTAAACCTAACCCTTACCCGAAACCTTACCCTCACCCGTCCCCTAATCCTAACCCGTACGCTAACACTAACCCGTAACCTAACACGTACGCTCACCCTAAACCGTTGTCGTAGCCTAACCTGTACCCTAAACCGTCCCCGTTCCCTAACCCTAACCCTAACCTAACCCTAACCCTAACCCTTACCCGAAGCCTTACACTCACCCGTCCCCTAATCCTCACCCGTACGCTAACACTAACCCGTACCCTAACACGTACGCTCACCCTAAACCGTTGTCGTACCCTAACCTGTACCCTAAACCGTCCCCGTCCCCGTCCCCTAACCCTAACCCTAACCCTAACCCTTACCCGAAGCCTTACCCTCACCCGTCCCCTAATCCTAACCCGTACACTAACACTAACCCGTACCCTAACACGTACGCTCACCCTAAACCATTGACGTACACTAACCTGTACCCTAAACCGTCCCCATCACCTAACCCTAATCCTAACCCTAACCCTAACCCTAACCCTTACCCGAAGCCTTACACTCACCCGTCCCCTAATCCTAACCCGTACGCTAACACTAACCCGTACCCTAACACGTACGCTCCCCCTAAACCGTTGTCGTACCCTAACCTGTACACTAAACCGTCCCCATCCCCTAACCCTAACCCTAATCCTAACCCTAACCCTAACCCTTACCCTCACCCGTCCCCTAATCCTAACCTGTACGCTAACACTAACCCGTACCCTAACACGTAAGCTCACCCTAAACACTTGTTGTACCCTAACCTGTACCCTAAACCGTCCCAGTCCCCGTCCCCGTCCCCTAACCCTAACCCTAACCCTTACCCGAAGCCTTACCCTCACCCGTCCCCTAATCCTAAACCGTACGCTAACACTAACACTTACCCTAACACGTACGCTCACCCTAAACCGTTGTCGTACCCTAACCTGTACCCTAAACCGTCCCCGTCCCCGTCCCCTAACCCTAACCCTAACCCTAACCCTAACCTTTACCCGAAGCCTTACCCTCAGCCGTCCTCTAATCCTAACCCGTACGCTAACACTAACCCGTACCCTAACACGTACGCTCACCCTAAATCATTGTCGTACCCTAACCTGTACCCTAAACCGTCCCCTTCCCCGTCCCCGTCCCCTAACCCTAACCCTAACCCTTACCCGAAGCCTTACCCTCACCCGTCCCATAATCCTAACCCGTACGCCAACACTAACCCGTACCCTAACACGTACGCTCACCCTAAACCGTTGTCGTACACTGACCTGTACCCTAAACGGTCCCCATCCCCTAACCCTAACCCTAACCCTAACCCTTACCCGAAGCCTTACTCTTACCCGTCCCCTAATCCTAAACCGTACGCTAACACTAACCCGTACCCTAACACGTACGCTCACCCTAAACCGTTGTCGTAGCCTAACCTGTACCCTAAACCGTCCCGTCCCCTAACCCTAACCCTAACCCTAAACCTTACCCGAAGTCTTACCCTCACCCGTCCCCTAATCCTAACCCGTACGCTAACACTAACCCGTACCCTAACACGTACGCTCAACCTAAATCTTTGTCGTACCCTAACCTGTACCCTAAACCGTCCCCATACCCTAACCCTAACGCTAACCCTAACACTTACCCGAAGCCTTACACTCACCCGTCCCCTAATCCTAACCCGTACGCTAACACTAACCCGTACCCTAACACGTACGCTCACCCTAAATCTTTGTCGTACCCTAACCTGTACCCTAAACCGTCCCCGTACCCTAACACTTACCCTAACCCTAACCCTAACCGTAATCCTTACCCGAAGCCTTACTCTCACCCGTCCCCTAATCCTAACCCGTACGCTAACACTAACCCGTACCCTAAAAGTTACGCTCACCCTAAACCGTTGTCGTACCCTAACCTGTACCCTAAACCGTCCCCGTCAACTAACCCTAACCCTAACCCTAACACTAAAACTTACCCGAAGCCTTACCCTCACCCGTCCCCTAATCCTAACCCGTACGCCAACACTAACCCGTACCATAACACGTACGCTCACCCTAAACCGTTGTCGTACCCTAAACCGTCCCCGTCCCCTAACCCTAACCCTAAACCTAACCCTAACCCTTACCCGAACCCTTACACTCACCCGTCCCCTAATCTTCACCCGTACGCTAACACTAAACCATACCCTAACACGTACACTCACCCTAAACCGTTGTCGTACCCTAACCTGTACCCTAAACCGTTCCCGTTCCCTAACCCTAACCCTAACCCTAACCCTAACCCTTACCCGAAGCCTTACCCTCACCCGTCCCCTAATCCTAACCCGTACGCTAACACTAACCCTTACCCTAACACGTACGCTCACCCTAAACAGTTGTCGTACCCTAACCTGTACCCTAAACCGTCCCCGTCCCCTAAAGCTAACCCTAACCCTAACCCTAACCCTAAACCTTACCCAAAGCCTTACCCTCACCCGTCCCCTAATCCTAACCCGTACGCTAACGCTAACCCGTACCCTAACACGTACGCACACTCTAAACCGTTGACGTACACTAACCTGTACCCTAAACCGTCCCCGTCCCCTAACCCTAACCCTAACCCTAACCCTAACCCTAACCCTTACCCGAAGCCTTACACTCACCCGTCCCCTAATCCTAACCCGTAAGCTAACACTAACCCGTACCCTAACACGTACGCTCACCCTAAACTGTAGTCGTAACCTAACCTGTACCCTAAACCGTCCCCGTCCCCGTCCCCAACCCTAACCCTAACCCTAACCCTAACCTTTACCCGAAGCCTTACCCTCACCCGTCCCCTAATCCTAACCCGTACGCTAACACTAACCCGTACCCTAACACGTACGCTCACCCTAAACCGTTGTCGTACCCAAACCTGTACCCTAAACCGTCCCCGTCCCCGTCCCCTAACCCTAAACCTAACCCTTACCCGAAGCCTTACCCTCACCCGTCCCCTAATCCTAAACCGTACGCTAACACTAACACTTACCCTAACACGTACGCTCACCCTAAACCGTTGTCGTACCCTAACCTGTACCCTAAACCATCCCCGTCCCCGTCCCCTAACCCTAACCCTAACCCTAACCCTAACCTTTACCCGAAGCCTTACCCTCAGCCGTCCTCTAATCCTAACCCGTACGCTAACACTAACCCGTACCCTAACACGTACGCTCACCCTAAATCGTTGTCGTACCCTAACCTGTACCCTAAACCGTCCCTGTCCCCGTCCCCGTCCCCGTCCCCTAACCCTAACCCCAACCCTTACCCGAAGCCTTACCCTCACCCGTCCCCTAATCCTAACCCGTACGCTAACACTAACCCATACCCTAACATGTACGCTCACCCTAAAACGATGTCGTACCCTAACCTGTACCCTAAACCGTCCCTGTCCCCGTCCCCTAACCCTAACCCTAGCCCTAACCCTAACCATAACCCTTACCCGAAGCCTTACCCTCACCCGTCCCCTAATCCTAAACCGTACGCTAACACTAACCCGTACCCTAACACGTACGCTCACCCTAAACCGTTGTCGCAGCCTAACCTGTACCCTAAACCGTCCCCGTCCCCGTCCCCTAACCCTAACCCTATCCCTAACCCTTACCCGAAGCCTTACCCTCACCCGTCCCCTAATCCTAACTCGTACGCTAACACTAACCCGTACCCTAAAACGTACGCTCACCCTAAATCGTTGTCGTACCCTAACCTGTACCCTAAACCGTCCCCGAACACTAACCCTAACCCTAACCCTAACCCTAACCCTAACACTTACCCGAAGACTTACCCTCACCCGTCCCCTAATCCTAACCCGTACGGTAACACTAACCCGTACTCTAACACGTACGCTCATCCTAAACCGTTGTCGTACCCTAACGTGTACCCTAAACCGTCCCCGTCCCCTAAACCTAACCCTAACCCTAACCCTAACCCTTACCCGAAGCCTTACCCTCACCCGTCCCCTAATTCTAACCCGTACGCTAACACTAAACCGTACCCTAACACGTACGCTCACCCTAAACCGTTGTCGTACCCTAACCTGTACCCTAAACCGTCCCCGTCCCCTAACCCTAACCCTAACCCTTACCCGAAGCCTTACCCTCAACCGTTCCCTAATCCTAACCCGTACGCTAACACTAACCCGTACCCTAACACGTACGCTCACCCTAAACCGTTGTCGTACCCTAACTTTTACCCTAAACCGTCCCCGTCCCCTAACCCTAACCCAAACCCTAACCCTTACCCGAAGCCTTACCCTCACCCGTCACCTAATCCTAACCTGTACGCTAACACTAACCCGTACCCTAACACGTAAGCTCACCCTAAACCGTTGTTGTACCCTAACCTGTACCCTAAACCGTCCCAGTCCCCGTCCCCGTCCCCTAACCCTAACCCTAACCCTTACCCGAAGCCTTACCCTCACCCGTCCCCTAATTCTAACCCGTACGCTAACACTAACCCGTACCCTAACACGTACGCTCACCCTAAACTGTTGTCGTGCCCTAACCTGTACCCTAAACCGTCCCTGTCCCCGTCCCGTAACCCTAACCCTAACCCTAACCCTAACCCTAACCCTTACCCGAAGCCTTACCCTCACCCGTCCCCTAATCCTAACCCGTTCGCTAACACTAACCCGTACCCTAACACGTACGCTCACCCTAAACCGTTGTCGTACCCTAACCTGTACCCTAAACCGTCCCCGTCCCCTAACCCTAACCCTAACCCTAACCCTAACCCTTACCCGAAGATTTACCCTCACCCGTCCCCTAATCCTAAACCTTACGCTAACACTAACCCGTACCCTAACACGTAAGCTCACCCTAAACCGTTTTCGTATCATAACCTGTACCCTAAACCGTCCCCGTCCCCGTCCCCGTCCCCTAACCCTAACCCTAACCCTTACCCGAAGCCTTACCCTCACCCGTCCCATAATCCTAACCCGTACGCCAACACTAACCCGTACCCTAACACGTACGCTCACCCTAAACCGTTGTCGTACACTGACCTGTACCCTAAACGGTCCCCATCCCCTAACCCTAACCCTAACCCTAACCCTTACCCGAAGCCTTACTCTTACCCGTCCCCTAATCCTAAACCGTACGCTAACACTAACCCGTACCCTAACACGTACGCTCACCCTAAACCGTTGTCGTAGCCTAACCTGTACCCTAAACCGTCCCGTCCCCTAACCCTAACCCTAACCCTAAACCTTACCCGAAGTCTTACCCTCACCCGTCCCCTAATCCTAACCCGTACGCTAACACTAACCCGTACCCTAACACGTACGCTCACCCTAAATCGATGTCGTACCCTAACCTGTACCCTAAACCGTCCCCGTACCCTAACCCTAACCCTAACCCTAACCCTAACCCTAACACTTACCCGAAGCCTTACACTCACCCGTCCCCTAATCCTAACCCGTACGCTAACACTAACCCGTACCCTACCACGTACGCTCACCTTAAACCGTTGTCGTACCCTAACCTGTACCCTAAACCGTCCCCGTCCCCTAACCCTAACCCTAACCCTAACACTTACCCGAAGCCTTACCCTCACCCGTCCCCTTATCCTAACCCGTACGCTAACACTAACCTGTATCCTAACACGTACGCTCACCCTAAACCGTTGTCGTACCCTAACCTGTACCCTAAACCGTCCCCGTCCCCTAACCCTAACCCTAACCCTAACCCTAACCCTTACCCGAAGCCTTACCCTCACCCGTCCCTTAATCCTAACCCGTACGCTAACACTAACCTGTACCCTAACACGTACGCTCACCCTAAACCTTTGTCGTACCCTAACCTGTACCCTAAACCGTCCGCGTCCCCTAACCCTAACCCTAACCCTAACCCTAACCCTAAACCTTACCCGAAGCCTTACACTCACCCGTCACCTAATCCTCACCCGTACGCTAACACTAACCCGTACCCTAACATGTACGCTCACCCTAAACCGTTGTCGTACCCTAACCTTACCCTAAACCGTCCCCTAACCCTAACCCTAACCCTAACCCTAACCCTAACCCTAACCCTTACCCGAAGCCTTACTCTCACCCGTCCCCTAATCCTAACCCCTACGCTAACACTAACCCGTACCCTAACACGTACGCTCACCCTAAACCGTTGTCATACCCTAACCTGTACCCTAAACCGTCCCCGTCCCCTAATCCTAACCCTAACCCTAAACCTAACCCTTACCCGAAACCTTACCCTCACCCGTCCCCTAATCCTAACCCGTACGCTAACACTAACCCGTAACCTAACACGTACGCTCACCCTAAACCGTTGTCGTAGCCTAACCTGTACCCTAAACCGTCCCCGTTCCCTAACCCTAACCCTAACCTAACCCTAACCCTAACCCTTACCCGAAGCCTTACACTCACCCGTCCCCTAATCCTCACCCGTACGCTAACACTAACCCGTACCCTAACACGTACGCTCACCCTAAACCGTTGTCGTACCCTAACCTGTACCCTAAACCGTCCCCGTCCCCGTCCCCTAACCCTAACCCTAACCCTAACCCTTACCCGAAGCCTTACCCTCACCCGTCCCCTAATCCTAACCCGTACACTAACACTAACCCGTACCCTAACACGTACGCTCACCCTAAACCATTGACGTACACTAACCTGTACCCTAAACCGTCCCCATCACCTAACCCTAATCCTAACCCTAACCCTAACCCTAACCCTTACCCGAAGCCTTACACTCACCCGTCCCCTAATCCTAACCCGTACGCTAACACTAACCCGTACCCTAACACGTACGCTCCCCCTAAACCGTTGTCGTACCCTAACCTGTACACTAAACCGTCCCCATCCCCTAACCCTAACCCTAATCCTAACCCTAACCCTAACCCTTACCCTCACCCGTCCCCTAATCCTAACCTGTACGCTAACACTAACCCGTACCCTAACACGTAAGCTCACCCTAAACACTTGTTGTACCCTAAC
Organism: Delphinapterus leucas; assembly: GCF_059928025.1. Taxonomy (NCBI): domain Eukaryota; kingdom Metazoa; phylum Chordata; class Mammalia; order Artiodactyla; family Monodontidae; genus Delphinapterus; species Delphinapterus leucas. Next base: position 115,704,296 of record NC_143135.1, on the reverse strand, counting down.
CTGTACCCTAAACCGTCCCAGTCCCCGTCCCCGTCCCCTAACCCTAACCCTAACCCTTACCCGAAGCCTTACCCTCACCCGTCCCCTAATCCTAAACCGTACGCTAACACTAACACTTACCCTAACACGTACGCTCACCCTAAACCGTTGTCGTACCCTAACCTGTACCCTAAACCGTCCCCGTCCCCGTCCCCTAACCCTAACCCTAACCCTAACCCTAACCTTTACCCGAAGCCTTACCCTCAGCCGTCCTCTAATCCTAACCCGTACGCTAACACTAACCCGTACCCTAACACGTACGCTCACCCTAAATCATTGTCGTACCCTAACCTGTACCCTAAACCGTCCCCTTCCCCGTCCCCGTCCCCTAACCCTAACCCTAACCCTTACCCGAAGCCTTACCCTCACCCGTCCCATAATCCTAACCCGTACGCCAACACTAACCCGTACCCTAACACGTACGCTCACCCTAAACCGTTGTCGTACACTGACCTGTACCCTAAACGGTCCCCATCCCCTAACCCTAACCCTAACCCTAACCCTTACCCGAAGCCTTACTCTTACCCGTCCCCTAATCCTAAACCGTACGCTAACACTAACCCGTACCCTAACACGTACGCTCACCCTAAACCGTTGTCGTAGCCTAACCTGTACCCTAAACCGTCCCGTCCCCTAACCCTAACCCTAACCCTAAACCTTACCCGAAGTCTTACCCTCACCCGTCCCCTAATCCTAACCCGTACGCTAACACTAACCCGTACCCTAACACGTACGCTCACCCTAAATCGTTGTCGTACCCTAACCTGTACCCTAAACCGTCCCCGTACCCTAACCCTAACCCTAACCCTAACCCTAACACTTACCCGAAGCCTTACACTCACCCGTCCCCTAATCCTAACCCGTACGCTAACACTAACCCGTACCCTACCACGTACGCTCACCTTAAACCGTTGTCGTACCCTAACCTGTACCCTAAACCGTCCCCGTCCCCTAACCCTAACCCTAACCCTAACCCTTACCCGAAGCCTTACCCTCACCCGTCCCCTTATCCTAACCCGTACGCTAACACTAACCTGTATCCTAACACGTACGCTCACCCTAAACAGTTGTCGTACCCTAACCTGTACCCTAAACCGTCCCCGTCCCCTAACCCTAACCCTAACCCTAACCCTAACCCTTACCCGAAGCCTTACCCTCACCCGTCCCCTAATCCTAACCCGTACGCTAACACTAACCTGTACCCTAACACGTACGCTCACCCTAAACCTTTGTCGTACCCTAACCTGTACCCTAAACCGTCCGCGTCCCCTAACCCTAACCCTAACCCTAACCCTAACCCTAAACCTTACCCGAAGCCTTACACTCACCCGTCACCTAATCCTCACCCGTACGCTAACACTAACCCGTACCCTAACATGTACGCTCACCCTAAACCGTTGTCGTACCCTAACCTTACCCTAAACCGTCCCCTAACCCTAACCCTAACCCTAACCCTAACCCTAACCCTAACCCTTACCCGAAGCCTTACCCTCACCCGTCCCCTAATCCTAACCCGTACACTAACACTAACCCGTACCCTAACACGTACGCTCACCCTAAACCATTGACGTACACTAACCTGTAACCTAAACCGTCCCCATCACCTAACCCTAATCCTAACCCTAACCCTAATCCTAACCCTTACCCGAAGCCTTACACTCACCCGTCCCCTAATCCTAACCCGTACGCTAACACTAACCCGTACCCTAACACGTACGCTCCCCCTAAACCGTTGTCGTACCCTAACCTGTACCCTAAACCGTCCCCATCCCCTAACCCTAACCCTAATCCTAACCCTAACCCTAACCCTTACCCTCACCCGTCCCCTAATCCTAACCTGTACGCTAACACTAACCCGTACCCTAACACGTAAGCTCACCCTAAACACTTGTTGTACCCTAACCTGTACCCTAAACCGTCCCAGTCCCCGTCCCCGTCCCCTAACCCTAACCCTAACCCTTACCCGAAGCCTTACCCTCACCCGTCCCCTAATCCTAAACCGTACGCTAACACTAACACTTACCCTAACACGTACGCTCACCCTAAACCGTTGTCGTACACTAACCTGTACCCTAAACCGTCCCCGTCCCCGTCCCCGTCCCCTAACCCTAACCCTAACCCTAACCTTTACCCGAAGCCTTACCCTCAGCCGTCCTCTAATCCTAACCCGTACGCTAACACTAACCCGTACCCTAACACGTACGCTCACCCTAAATCATTGTCGTACCCTAACCTGTACCCTAAACCGTCCCTGTCCCCGTCCCCGTCCCCGTCCCCTAACCCTAACCCTAACCCTTACCCGAAGCCTTACCCTCACCCGTCCCCTAATCCTAACCCGTACGCTAACACTAACCCATACCCTAACATGTACGCTCACCCTAAAACTTTGTCGTACCCTAACCTGTACCCTAAACCGTCCCTGTCCCCGTCCCCTAACCCTAACCCTAGCCCTAACCCTAACCATAACCCTTACCCAAAGCCTTACCCTCACCCGTCCCCTAATCCTAAACCGTACGCTAACACTAACCCGTACCCTAACACGTACGCTCACCCTAAACCGTTGGCGCAGCCTAACCTGTACCCTAAACCATCCCCGTCCCCTAACCCTAACCCTAACCCTATCCCTAACCCTTACCCGAAGCCTTACCCTCACCCGTCCCCTAATCCTAACTCGTACGCTAACACTAACCCGTACCCTAACACGTACGCTCACCCTAAATCGTTGTCGTACCCTAACCTGTACCCTAAACCGTCCCCGAACACTAACCCTATCTCTAACCCTAACCCTAACCCTAACACTTACCCGAAGACTTACCATCACCCGTCCCCTACTCCTAACCCGTACGGTAACACTAACCCGTACCCTAACACGTACGCTCACCCTAAACCGTTGTCGTACCCTAACGTGTACCCTAAACCGTCCCCTTCCCCTAAACCTAACCCTAACCCTAACCCTAACCCTTACCCGAAGCCTTACCCTCACCCGGCCCCTAATCCTAACCCGTACGCTAACACTAACCCGTAAACTAACACGTACGCTCACCCTAAACCGTTGTCGTAGCCTAACCTGTACCCTAAACCGTCCCGTCCCCTAACCCTAACCCTAACCCTAACCCTTACCCGAAGTCTTACCCTCACCCGTCCCCTAATCCTAACCCGTACGCTAACACTAACCCGTACCCTAACACGTACGCTCACCCTAAATCGTTGTCGTACCCTAACCTGTACCCTAAACCGTCCCCGTACCCTAACCCTAACCCTAACCCTAACCCTAACCCTAACACTTACCCGCAGCCTTACCCTCACCCGTCCCCTAATCCTAACCCGTACGCTAACACTAACCCGTACCCTAACACGTACGCTCACCTTAAACCGTTGTCGTACCCTAACCTGTACCCTAAACCGTCCCCGTCCCCTAACCCTAACCCTAACCCTAACCCTAACCCTTACCCGAAGCCTTACCCTCACCCGTCCCCTTATCCTAACCCGTACGCTAACACTAACCCGTACCCTAACACGTACGCTCACCCTAAACCGTTGTCGTACCCTAACCTGTACCCTAAACCATCCCCGTCCCCTAACCCTAACCCTAACCCTAACCCTAACCCTTACCCGAAGCCTTACCCTCACCCGTCCCCTAATCCTAACCCGTACGCTAACACTAACCTGTACCCTAACACGTACGCTCACCCTAAACCTTTGTCGTATCCTAACCTGTACCCTAAACCGTCCGCGTCCCCTAACCCTAAACCTAAACCTAACCCTAACCCTAACCCTAACCCTTACCCGAAGCCTTACACTCACCCGTCACCTAATCCTCACCCGTACGCTAACACTAACCCGTACCCTAACGCGTACGCTCACCCTAAACCGTTGTCGTACCCTAACCTTACCCTGAACCGTCCCCTAACCCTAACCCTAACCCTAACCCTAACCCTAACCCTAACCCTTACCCGAAGCCTTACTCTCACCCGTCCCCTAATCCTAACCCGTACGCTAACACTAACACATACCCTAACACGTACGCTCACCCTAAACCGTTGTCGTACCCTAACCTGTACCCTAAACCGTCCCCGTCCCCTAACACTAACCCTAACCCTAACCCTAACCCTAACCCTTACCCGAAGCCTTACACTCACCCGTCCCCTAATTCTAACCCGTACGCTAACACTAAACCGTACCCTAACACGTACGCTCACCCTAAACCGCTGTCGTACCCTAACCTGTACCCTAAACCGTCCCCGTCCCCTAACCCTAACCCTAACCCTTACCCGAAGCCTTACCCTCAACCGTTCCCTAATCCTAACCCGTACGCTAACACTAACCCGTACCCTAACACGTACGCTCACCCTAAACCGTTGTCGTACCCTAACTTGTACCCTAAACCGTCCCCGTCCCCTAACCCTAACCCAAACCCTAACCCTTACCCGAAGCCTTACCCTCACCGGTCCCCTAATCCTAACCCGTACGCTAACACTAACCCGTACCCTAAAACGTACGCTCACCCTAAACCGTCGTCGTACCCTAACCTGTACCCTAAACCGTCCCCGTCCCCTAACCCTAACCCTAAGCCTAACCCTAACCCTAACCCTAATCCTTAACCTCACCCGTCCCCTAATCCTAACCTGTACGCTAACACTAACCCGTACCCTAACACGTAAGCTCACCCTAAACCGTTTTTGTACCCTAACCTGTACCCTAGACCGTCCCAGTCCCCGTCCCCGTCCCCTAACCCTAACCCTAACCCTTACCCGAAGCCTTACCCTCACCCGTCCCCTAATCCTAACCCGTACGCTAACACTAAGCCGTACCCTAACACGTACGCTCACCCTAAACCGTTGTCGTACACTAACCTGTACCCTAAACCGGCGCCGTCCCTGTCCCCGTCCCCTAACCCTAACCCTAACCCTAACCCTTACCCAAAGCCTTACCCTCACCCGTCCCCTAATCCTAACCCGTACGCTAACACTAACCCGTACCCTAACACGTACGCTCACCCTAAACTGTTGTCGTGCCCTAACCTGTACCCTAAACCGTCCCTGTCCCCGTCACGTAACCCTAACCCTAACCCTAACCCTAACCCTAACCCTTACCCGAAGCCTTACCCTCACCCGTCCCCTAATCCTAACCCGTTCGCTAACACTAACCCGTACCCTAACACGTACGCTCACCCTAAACCGTTGTCGTACCCTAACCTGTACCCTAAACCGTCCCCGTCCCCTAACCCTAACCGTAACCCTAACCCTAACCCTTACCCGAAGACTTACCCTCACCCGTCCCCTAATCCTAAACCTTACGCTAACACTAACCCGTACCCTAACACGTAAGCTCACCCTAAACCGTTTTCGTATCATAACCTGTACCCTAAACCGTCCCCGTCCCCGTCCCCGTCCCCTAACCCTAACCCTAACCCTTACCCGAAGCCTTACCCTCACCCGTCCCATAATCCTAACGCGTACGCCAACACTAAATCATACGCTAACACGTACGCTCACCCTCAACCGTTGTCGTACACTAACCTGTACCCTAAACGGTCCCCATCCCCTAACCCTAACCCTAACCCTAACCCTTACCCGAAGCCTTACTCTTACCCGTCCCCTAATCCTAAACCGTACGCTAACACTAACCCGTACCCTAACACGTACGCTCACCCTAAACCGTTGTCGTAGCCTAAACTGTACCCTAAAGCGTCCCGTCCCCTAACCCTAACCCTAACCCTAAACCTTACCCGAAGTCTTACCCTCACCCGTCCCCTAATCCTAACCCGTACGCTAACACTAACCCGTACCCTAACACGTACGCTCACCCTAAATCATTGTCGTACCCTAACCTGTACCCTAAACCGTCCCCGTACCCTAACCCTAACCCTAACCCTAACCCTAACACTTACCCGAAGCCTTACCCTCACCCGTCCCCTAATCCTAACCCGTACGCTAACACTAACCCGTACCCTAACACGTACGCTCACCTTAAACCGTTGTCGTACCCTAACCTGTACCCTAAACCGTCCCCGTCCCCTAACCCTAACCCTAACCCTAACCCTTACCCGAAGCCTTAACCTCACCCGTCCCCTTATCCTAATCCGTACGCTAACACTAACCCGTACCCTAACACGTACGCTCACCCTAAACCGTTGTCGTACCCTAACCTGTACCCTAAACCGTCCCCGTCCCCTAACCCTAACACTAACCCTAACCCTAACCCTTACCCGAAGCCTTACCCTCACCCGTCCCCTAATCCTAACCCGTACGCTAACACTAACCTGTACCCTAACACGTACGCTCACCCTAAACCTTTGTCGTACCCTAACCTGTACCCTAAACCGTCCGCGTCCCCTAACCCTAACCGTAACCCTAACCCTTACCCGAAGCCTTACACTCACCCGTCCCCTAATCCTAAACCGTACGCTAACACTAACACGTACGCTCACCCTAAACCGTTGTCGTACCCTAACCTGTACCCTAAACCGTCCCCGTCCCCTAACCCTCACCCTAACCCTGACCCTAACCCTAACCCTAACCCTTACCCTCACCCGTCCCATAATCCTAACCTGTACGCTAACACTAACCCGTACCCTAACACGTAAGCTCACCCTAAACCCTTGTTGTACCCTAACCTGTACCCTAAACCGTCCCAGTCCCCGTCCCCGTCCCCGTCCCCTAACCCTAACCCTTACCCGAAGCCTTACCCTCACCCGTCCCCTAATCCTAAACCGTACGCTAACACTAACACTTACCCTAACACATACGCTCACCCTAAACCGTTGTCGTACCCTAACCTGTACCCTAAACCGTCCCCGTCCCCGTCCCCTAACCCTAAACCTAACCTTTACCCGAAGCCTTACCCTCAGCCGTCCTCTAATCCTAACCCGTACGCTAACACTAACCCGTACCCTAACACGTACGCTCATCCTAAATCGTTGTCGTACCCTAACCTGTACCCTAAACCGTCCCTGTCCCCGTCCCCGTCCCCGTCCCCTAACCCTAACCCTAACCCTTACCCGAAGTCTTACCCTCACCCGTCCCCTAATCCTAACCCGTACGCTAACACTAACCCATACCCTAACATGTACGCTCACCCTAAAACGTTGTCGTACCCTAACCTGTACCCTTAACCGTCCCTGTCCCCGTCCCCTAACCCTAACCCTGCCCTAACCCTAACCATAAACCTTACCCGAAGCCTTACCCTCACCCGTCTCCTAATCCTAAACCGTACGCTAACACTAACCCGTACCCTAACACGTACGCTCACCCTAAACCGTTGTCGCAGCCTAACCTGTACCCTAAACCGTCCCCGTCCCCTAACCCTAACCCTAACCCTATCCCTAACCCTTACCCGAAGCCTTACCCTCACCCGTCCCCTAATCCTAACTCGTACGCTAACACTAACCCATACCCTAACACGTACGCTCACCCTAAATCGTTGTCGTACCCTAACCTGTACCCTAAACCGTCCCCGAACACTAACCCTAACCCTAACCCTAACCCTAACCCTAACACTTACCCGAAGACTTACCCTCACCCGTCCCCTAATCCTAACCCGTACGGTAAAACTAACCCGTACCCTAACACGTACGCTCACCCTAAACAGTTGTCGTACCCTAACGTGTACCCTAAACCGTTCCCTTCCCCTAAACCTAACCCTAACACTAACCCTAACCCTTACCCGAAGCCTTACCCTCACCCGTCCCCTAATCCTAACCCGTACGCTAACACTAACCCGTAACCTAACACGTACGCTCACCCTAAACCGTTGTCGTAGCCTAACCTGTACCCTAAACCGTCCCGTCCCCTAACCCTAACCCTAACCCTAACCCTTACCCGAAGTCTTACCCTCACCCGTCCCCTAATCCTAACCCGTACGCTAACACTAACCCGTACCCTAACACGTACGCTCACCCTAAATCGTTGTCGTACCCTAACCTGTACCCTAAACCATCCCCGTACCCTAACCCTAACCCTAACCCTAACCCTAACCCTAACACTTACCCGAAGCCTTACCCTCACCCGTCCCCTAATCCTAACCCGTACGCTAACACTAACCCGTACCCTAACACGTACGCTCACCTTAAACCGTTGTCGTACCCTAACCTGTACCCTAAACCGTCCCCGTCCCCTAACCCTAACGCTAACCCTAACCCTTACCCGAAGCCTTACCCTCACCCGTCCCCTTATCCTAACCCGTACGCTAACACTAACCCGTACCTTAACACGTATGCTCACCCTAAACCGTTGTCGTACCCTAACCTGTACCCTAAACCGTCCCCGTCCCCTAACCCTAACCCTAACCCTAACCCTAACCCTTACCCGAAGCCTTACCCTCACCCGTCCCCTAATCCTAACCCGTACGCTAACACTAACCTGTACCCTAACACGTACGCTCACCCTAAACCTTTGTCGTACCCTAACCTGTACCCTAAACCCTCCGCGTCCCCTAACCCTAACCCTAACCCTAACCCTAACCCTAACCCTTACTCGAAGCCTTACACTCACCCGTCACCTAATCCTCACCCGTACGCTAACACTAACCCGTACCCTAACACGTACGCTCCTCCTAAACCGTTGTCGTACCCTAACCTTACCCTAAACCGTCCCCTAACACTAACCCTAACCCTAACCCTTACCCGAAGCCTTACCCTCACCCGTCCCCTAATTCTAACCCGTACGCTAACACTAAACCGTACCCTAACACGTACGCTCACCCTAAACCGTTGTCGTACCCTAACCTGTACCCTAAACCGTCCCCGTCCCCTAACCCTAACCCTAACCCTTACCCGAAGCCTTACCCTCAACCGTTCCCTAAACCTAACCCGGACGCTAACACTAACCTGTACCCTAACACGTACGCTCACCCTAAACCGTTGTCGTACCCTAACTTGTACCCTAAACCGTCCCCGTCCCCTAACCTTAACCCAAACCCTAACCCTTACCCGAAGCCTTACCCTCACCCGTCCCCTAATTCTAACCCGTACGCTAACACTAAACCGTACCCTAAAACGTACGCTCACCCTAAACCGTTGACGTACCCTAACCTGTACCCTAAACCGTCCCCGTCCCCGTCCCCGTCCCCTAACCCTAACCCTAACCCTTACCCGAAGGCTTACCCTCACCCGTCCCCTAATCCTAACCCGTACGCAACAATAACCCATACCCTAACATGTACGCTCACCCTAAACCGTTGTCGTACCCTAACCTGTACCCTAAACCGTACCCGAACCCTAACCCTAACCCTAACCCTAACCCTAACCCTAACACTTACCCGAAGCCTTACCCTCACCCGTCCCCTAATCCTAACCCGTACTCTAACACTAAACCGTACCCCAACACGTACACTCACCCTAAACCGTTGTCGTACCGTAACCTGTACCCTAAACCGTCCCCGTCCCCTAACCCTAACCCTAACCCTAATCCTAACCCTTACCCGAAGCCTTACCCTCACCCGTCCCCTAATCCTAACCCTTACGCTAACACTAACCCATAACCTAACACGTACGCTCACCCTAAACCGTTGTCGTAGCCTAACCTGTACCCTAAACCGTCCTGTCCACTAACCCTAACCCTAACCCTAACCCTTACCCGAAGCCTTACCCTCACCTGTCCCCTAATCCTAACCCGTACGCTAACACTAACCCGTACCCTAACACGTACGCTCACCCTAAATCGTTGTCGTACCCTAACCTGTACCCTAAACCGTCCCCGTACCCTAACCCTAACCCTAACCCTAACCCTAAAACTTATCCGAAGCCTTACCCTCACCCGTCCCCTAATCCTAACCCGTACGCTAACACTAACCCATACCCTAACACGTACGCTCACCTTAAACCGTTCTCGTATGCTAACCTGTACCCTAAACCGTCCCCGTCCCCTAACCCTAACCCTAACCCTAACCCTAACCCTAACCCTTACCCGAAGCCTTACCCTCACCCGTCCCTTTATCCTAACCCGTACGCTAACACTAACCCGTACCCTAACACGTACGCTCACCCTAAATCGTTGTCGTACCCTAACCTGTACCCTAAACCGTACCCGTGCCTGTCCCCGTCCCCGTCCCCTAACCCTAACCCTTACCCGAAGCCTTACCCTCACCCGTCCCCTAATCCTAACCCGTATGCTAACACTAACCCATACCCTAACATGTACGCTCACCTTATACCGTTGTCGTACCCTAACCTGTACCCTAAACCGTCCCTGTCCCCGTCCCCTAACCCTAACCCTAACCCTAACCCTAACCCTCACCCTTACCCGAAGCCTTACCCTCACCCGTGCCCTAATCCTAACCCGTACGCTAACACTAACCCGTACCCTAACACGTACGCTCACCCTAAACCGTTGTCGTAGCCTAACCTGTACCCTAAACCGTCCCCGTCCCCTAACCCTAACCCTAACCCTAACCCTTACCCGAAGCCTTACCCTCACCCGTCCCCTAATCCTAACCCGTACGCTAACACTAACCCGTACCCTAACACGTACGCTCACCCTAAATCGTTGTCGTACCCTAACCTGTACCCTAAACCGTCCCCGTACCCTAACCCTATCGCTAACCCTAACCCTTACCCGAAGCCTTACCCTCACCCGTCCCCTTATCCTAACCCGTACGCTAACACTAACCCATACCCTAACACGTACGCTCACCCTAAACCGTTGTCGTACCCTAACCTGTACCCTAAACCGTCCCCATCCCCTAACACTAACCCTAACCCTAACCCTAAACCTTACCCGAAGCCTTACCCTGACCCGTCCCCTAATCCTAACCCGTACGCTAACACTAACCCGTACCCTAACACGTACGCTCACCCTAAACCGTTGTCGTACCCTAACCTGTACCCTAAACCGTCCCCGTCCCCGTCCCCTAACCCTAACCCTAACCCTAACCCTAACCTTTACCCGAAGCCTTACCCTCACCCGTCCCCTAATCCTAACCCGTACGCTAACACTAACCCGTACCCTAACACGTACGCTTACCCTAAAGCGTTGTCATACCCTCACCTGTACCCTAAACCGTCCCCGTCCCCGTCCCCATCCCCGTCCCCTAACCCTAACCCAAACCCTTACCTGAAGCCTTACCCTCACCCGTCCCCTAATCCTAACCCGTACGCTAACACTAACCCGTACCCTAACACGTACGCTCACCCTAAACCGTTGTCGTAGCCTAACCTGTACCCTAAACCGTCCCCGTCCCCTAACCCTAACCCTAACACTAACCCTAACCCTTACCGGAAGCCTTACCCTCACCCGTCCCCTAATCCTAACCCGTACGCTAACACTAACCCGTACCCTAACACGTACGCTCACCCTAAATCGTTGTCGTACCCTAACTTCTACCCTAAACCGTCCCCGTACCCTAACCCTAACCCTAACCCTAACCCTAACACTTACCCGAAGCCTTACCCTCACCCGTCACCTCATCCTAACCCGTACGCTAACACTAACCCGTACCCTAACACTTACGCTCACCCTAAACCGTTGTCGTACCCTAACCTGTACCATAAACCGTCCCCGTCAACTAACCCTAACTCTAACCCTAACACTAACCCTTACCCGAAGCCTTACCCTCACCCGTCCCCTAATCCTAACCCGTACGCTAACACTAAACAGTACCCTAACACGTACGCTCACCCTAAACCGTTGTCGTACCCTAAACTGTACCCTAAACCGTCCCCGTCCCCTAACCCTAACCCTAACCCTAACTCTTACCCGAAGCCTTACACTCACCCGTCCCCTAATCCTCACCCGTACGCTAACACTAAACCATACCCTAGCACGTACGCTCAACCTAAACCGTTGTCGTACCCTAACCTGTACCCTAAACCGTCCCCGTTCCCTAACCCTAACCCTAACCCTAACCCTAACCCTTACCCGAAGCCTTACCCTCACCCGTCCCCTAATCCTGACCCGTACGATAACACTAACCCGTACCCTAACACGTACGCTCACCCTAAACCGTTGACGTACAGTAACCTGTACCCTAAACCATCCCCGTCCCCTAACCCTAACCCTAACTCTAACCCTAACACTTACCCGAAGCCTTACACTCACCCGTCCCCTAATCCTAACCCGTAAGCTAACACTAACCCGTACCCTAACACGTACGCTCACCCTAAACTGTTGTCGTACCCTATCCTGTACCCTAAACTGTCCATGTCCCCGTCCCCAACCCTAACCCTAACCCTAACCTTTACCCGAAGCCTAACCATCACCCGTCCCCTAATCCTAACCCGTACGCTAACACTAACCCGTACCCTAACACGTACGCTCACCCTAAACCGTTGTCGTACCCTAACCTGTACCCTAAACCGTCCCCGTCCCCGTCCCCGTCCCCTAACCCTAACCCTAACCCTTACCCGAAGCCTTACCCTCACCCGTCCCCTAATACTAACCCGTACGCTAACACTTACACATACCCTAACATGTACGCTCACGCTAAACCGTTGTCGTACCCTAACCTGTACCCTAAACTGTCCCTGTCCCCGTCCCCTAACCCTAACCCTAACCCTAAACCTAACCCTAACCCTTACCCGAAGCCTTACCCTCACCCGTCCCCTAATCCTAACCCGAACGCTAACACTAACCCCTACCCTAACACGTACGCTCACCCTAAACAGTTGTCGTAGCCTAACCTATACCCTAAACCGTCCCCGTCCCCTAACCCTAACCCTAACCCTAACCCTAACCCTTACCCGAAGCCTTACCCTCACCCGTCCCCTAATCCTAACCCGTACGCTAACACTAACCCGTACCCTAACACGTACGCTCACCCTAAATCGTTGTCGTACCCTAACCTGTACACTAAACCATCCCCGTCCCTGTCCCCGTCCCCGTCCCCTAACCCTAACCCTTACCCGAAGCCTTACCCTCACCCGTCCCCTAATCCTAACCCGTATGCTAACACTAACCCATACCCTAACATGTACGCTCACCCTAAACCGTTGTCGTACCCTAACCTGTACCCTAAACCGTCCCTGTCACCGTCCCCTAACCCTAACCCTAACCCTAACCCTAACCCTAACCCTTACCCGAAGCCTTACCCTCACCCGTGCCCTAATCCTAACCCGTACGCTAACACTAACCCGTACCCTAACACGTACGCTCACCCTAAACCGTTGTCGTAGCCTAACCTGTACCCTAAACCGTCCCCGTCCCCTAACCCTAACCCTAACCCTAACCCTTACCCGAAGCCTTACCCTCACCCGTCCCCTAATCCTAACCCGTACGCTAACACTAACCGTACCCTAACACGTACGCTCACCCTAAATCATTGTCTACCCTAACCTGTACCCTAAACCGTCCCCGTCCCCGTCCCCTAACCCTAACCATAACCCTAACCCTTACCCGAAGCCTTACCCTCACCCGTCCCCTAATCCTAAACCGTACGCTAACACTAACCCGTACCCTAACACGTACGCTCAACCTAAACCGTTGTCGTACCCTAACCTGTACCCTAAACCGTGCCCGTCCCCGTCCCCTAACCCTAACCCTAACCCTAACCCTAACCCTTACCCGAAGCCTTACCCTCACCCGTCACCTAATCCTGACCCGTACGCTAACACTAACCCGTACCCTAACACGTACGCTCACCCTAAACTGTTGACGTACACTAACCTGTACCCTAAACCGTCCCCGTCCCCGTCCCCTAACCCTAACCCTAACCCTTACCCGAAGCCTTACACTCACCCGTCCCCTAATCCTAACCCGTAAGCTAACACTAACCCGTACCCTAACACGTACGCTCACCCTAAACTGTTGTCGTACCCTAACAAGTACCCTAAACCGTCCACGTCCCCGTCCCCAACCCTAACCCTAACCCTAACCCTAACCTTTACCCGAAGCCTTACCCTCACCCGTCCCCTAATCCTAACCCGTACGCTAACACTAACCCGTACCCTAACACGTACGCTCACCCTAAACCGTTGTCGTACCCTAACCTGTACCCTAAACCGTCCCCGTCCCCGTCCCTGTCCCCATCCCCTAACCCTAACCCTAAACCTTACCCGAAGCCTTACCCTCACCCGTCCCCTAACACTAACCCGTACGCTAACACTAACCCATACCCTAACATGTACGCTCACGCTAAACCGTTGTCGTACCCTATCCTGTACCCTAAACCGTCCCTGTCCCCGTCCCCTAACCCTAACCCTAACCCTAAACCTAACCCTTACCCGAAGCCTTACCCTCACCAGTCCCCTAATCCTAACCCGTACGCTAACACTAACCCGTACCCTAACACGTACGCTCACCCTAAACCGTTGTCGTAGCCTAACCTGTACCCTAAACCATCCCCGTCCCCTAACCCTAACCCTAACCCTAAACCTAACCCTTACCCGAAGCCTTACCCTCACCCGTCCCCTAATCCTAACCCGTACGCTTACACTAACCCATACCCTAACACGTACGCTCACCCTAAATCATTGTCGTATTCTAAACTGTACCCTAAACCGTCCCCGTACCCTAACCTTAACCCTAACCCTAACCCTAACCCTAACACTTACCCGAAACCTTACCCTCACCCGTCCCCTAATCCTAACCCGTACGCTAACACTAACCCGTACCCTAACACGTACGCTCACCCTAAACCATTGTCGTACCCTAACCTGTACCCTAAACCGTCCCCGTCCCCTAACCCTAACCATAACCCTAACCCTAACCCTTACCCGAAGACTTAGCCTCGCCCGTCCCCTTATCCTAACCCGTACGCTAACACTAACCCGTACCCTAACACGTACGCTCACCCTAAACCGTTGTCGTACCCTAACCTGTACCCTAAACCGTCCCCGTCCCCTAACCCTAACCCTAACCCTAACCCTAACCCTTACCCGAAGCCTTACACTCACCCGTCCCATAATCCTCACCCGTACGCTAACACTAACCCGTACCCTAACACGTACGCTCACCCTAACCGTTGTCGTACCCTAACCTGTACCCTAAACCGTCAACTAACCCTAACCCTCAACCTAACCCTAACCCTAACCCTTACCCGAAGCCTTACCCTCACCCGTCCCCAATCCTAAACCGTACGCTAACACTAACCCGTACCCTAACACATACGCTCACCCTAAACCATTGTCATACCCTAACCTGTACCCTAAACCGTCCCCGTGCCCGTCCCCTAACCCTAACCCTAACCCTAACACTAACCCTTACCCGAAGCCTTACCCTCACCCTTCCCCTAATCCTAACCCGTACACTAACACTAGCCCGTATCCTAACACGTACGCTCACCCTAAACTGTTGTCGTACCCTAACCTGTACCCTAAACCGTCCCCGTCCCCGTCCCCTAACCCTAACCCTAACCCTAACCCTTACCCGAAGCCTTACCCTCACCCGTCCCCTAATCCTACACAGTACGCTAACACTAACCCGTACCCTAACACGTACGCTCACCCTAAACCCTTGTCGTACCCTAACCTGTACCCTAAACCGTCCCAGTCCCCGTCCCCGTCCCCGTCCCCGTCCCCTAACCCTAACCCTTACCCGAAGCCTTACCCTCACCCGTCCCCTAATCCTAACCCGTATGCTAACACTAACCCATACCCTAACATGTACGCTCACCCTAAACCGTTGTCGTACCCTAACCTGTACCCTAAACCGTCCCTGTCACCGTCCCATAACCCTAACCCTAACCCTAACCCTAACCCTTACCCGAAGCCTTACCCTCACCCGTGCCCTAATCCTAACCCGTACGCTAACACTAACCCGTACCCTAACACGTACGGTCACCCTAAACCGTTGTCGTAGCCTAACCTGTACCCTAAACAGTCCCCGTCCCCTAACCCTAACGCTAACCCTAACCCTTACCCGAAGCCTTAC
Organism: Delphinapterus leucas; assembly: GCF_059928025.1. Lineage (NCBI taxonomy): Eukaryota > Metazoa > Chordata > Mammalia > Artiodactyla > Monodontidae > Delphinapterus > Delphinapterus leucas. The sequence continues at coordinate 115,688,454 of NC_143135.1, read as the reverse complement.
CCTCACCCGTCCCCTAATCCTAACCCGTACGCTAACAGTAACCCGTACCCTAACACGTACGCTCACCCTAAATCATTGTCGTACCCTAACCTGTACCCTAAACCGTCCCCGTACCCTAACCCTAACCCTAACCATAACCCTAACCCTAAAACTTACCCGAAGCCTTACCCTCACCCGTCCCCTAATCCGAACCCGTACGCTAACACTAACCCGTACCCTAACACGTACGCTCACCCTAAACCGTTGTCGTATCCTAACCTGTACCCTAAACCGTCCCCGTCCCCTAACACTAACCCTAACCGTAACCCTAACCCTTACCCGAAGCCTTACACTCACCCGTCCCCTTATCCTAACCCGTACGCTAACACTAACCCATACCCTAACACGTACGCTCACCCTAAACCGTTGTCGTACCCTAACCTGTACCCTAAACCGTCCCCGTCCCCTAACACTAACCCTAACCCTAACCCTAACCCTTACCCGAAGCCTTACCCTGACCCGTCCCCTAAACCTAACCCGTACGCTAACACTAACCCGTACCCTAACACGTACGCTCACCCTAAACCGTTGTCGTACACTAACCTGTACCCTAAACCGTCCCCATCCCCGTCCCCTAACCCTATCCCTAACCCTAACCTTTACCCGAAGCCTTACTCTCACCCGTCCCCTAATCCTAACCCGTACGCTAACACTAACCCGTACCCTAACACGTACGCTTACCGTAAATCGTTGTCGTACCCTCACCTGTACCCTAAACCGTCCCCGTCCCCGTCCCCATCCCCGTCCCCTAACCCTAACACTAACACTTACCTGAAGCCTTACCCTCACCCGTCCCCAAATCCTAACACGTACGCTAACACTAACCCGTACCCTAACACTTACGCTCACCCTAAACCGTTGTCGTAGCCTAACCTGTACCCTAAACCGTCCCCGTCCCCTAACCCTAACCCTAACACTAACCCTAACCCTTACCCGAAGCCTTACCCTCAACCGTCCCCTAATCCTAACCCGTACGCTAACACTAACCCGTACCCTAACACGTACGCTCACCCTAAATCGTTGTCGTACCCTAACCTGTACCCTAAACCGTCCCCGTACCCTAACCCTAACGCTAACCCTAACAATTACCCGAAGCCTTACCCTCACCCGTCCCCTAATCCTAACCCGTACGCTAACACTAACCCGTACCCTAACACGTACGCTCACCCTAAACCGTTGTCGTACCCTAACCTGTACCCTAAACCGTCCCCGTCCCCGTCCCCGTCCCCATCCCCTAACCCTAACCCTAAACCTTACCCGAAGCCTTACCCTCACCCGTCCCCTAATACTAACCCGTACGCTAACACTAACCCATACCCTAACATGAACGCTCACGCTAAACCGTTGTCGTACCCTATCCTGTACCCTAAACCGTCCCTGTCCCCGTCCCCTAACCCTAACCCTAACCCTAACCCTAACCCTAACCCTTACCCGAAGCCTTACCCTCACCCGTCCCCTAATCCTAACCCGTACGCTAACACTAACCCGTACCCTAACACGTACGCTCACCCTAAACCGTTGTCGTAGCCTAACCTGTACCCTAAACCATCCACGTCCCCTAACCCTAACCCTAACCCTAAACCTAACCCTTACCCGAAGGCTTACCCTCACCCGTCCCCTAATCCTAACCCGTACGCTAACACTAACCCATACCCTAACACCTACGCTCACCCTAAATCATTGTCGTACCCTAACCTGTACCCTAAACCGTCCCCGTCCCCTAACCCTAACCATAACCCTAACCCTAATCCTTACCCGAAGACTAAGCCTCACCCGTCCCCTTATCCTAACCCGTACGCTAACACTAACCCGTATCCTAACACGTACGCTCACCCTAAACCATTGTCGTACCCTAACCTGTACCCTAAACCGTCCCCGTCCCCTAACCCTAAGCCTAACCCTAACCCTAACCCTTACCCGAAGCCTTACCCTCACCCGTCCCCTAATCCTAACCCGTACGCTAACACTAACCCGTACCCTAACACGTACGCTCACCCTAAACCGTTGTCGTACCCTAACCTGTACCCTAAACCGTCCCCGTCCCCTAACCCTAACCCTAACCCTAACCCTAACCCTTACCCGAAGCCTTACATTCACCCGTCCCATAATCCTCACCCGTACGCTAACAATAACCCGTACCCTAACACGTACGCTCACCCTAAACCGTTGTCGTACCCTAACCTGTACCCTAAACCGTCCCCGTCCCCTAACCCTAACCCTAACCCTAACCCTAACCCTTACCCGAAGCCTTACCCTCACCCGTCCCCTAATCCTAAACCGTACGCTAACACTAACCCGTACCCTAACACATACGCTCACCCTAAACCGTTGTCATACCCTAACCTGTACCCTAATCCGTCCCCGTGCCCGTCCCCTAACCCTAACCCTAACCCTAACCCTAACCCTAACCCTTACCCGAAGCCTTACCCTCACCCTTCCCCTAATCCTAACCCGTACGCTAACACTAGCCCGTACCCTAACACGTACGCTCACCCCAAACCGTTGTCGTACCCTAACCTGTACCCTAAACCGTCCCCGTCCCCTAACCCTAACCCTAACCCTAACCCTTACCCGAAGCCTTACCCTCACCCGTCCACTAATCCTAACCCGTACGCTAACTCTAACCCGTACCCTAACACGTACGCTCACCCTAAACTGTTGTCGTACCCTAACCTGTACCCTAAACCGTCCCCGTCCCCGTCCCCTAACCCTAACCCTAACCCTAACCCTTACCCGAAGCCTTACCCTCACCCGTCACCTAATCCTAAACAGTACGCTAACACTAACCCGTACCCTAACACGTACGCTCACCCTAAACCGTTGTCGTACCCTAACCTGTACCCTAAACCGTCCCCGTCCCCTAACCCTAACCCTAACCCTAACCCTAACCCTAACCCTTACCCGAAGCCTTACCCTCACCCGTCCCCTAATCCTGACCCGTACGCTAACACTAACCCGTACCCTAACACGTACGCTCACCCTAAACCATTGACGTACACTAACCTGTACCTAAAATGTCCCCGTCCCCTAACCCTAACCCTAACCCTTACCCTAACCCTTAACCGAAGCCTTACCCTCACCCGTCCCCTAATCCTAACCCGTACGCTAACACTAACCCGTACCCTTACACGTACGCTCACCCTAAATCATTGTCGTACCCTAAGCTGTACCCTAAACCGTCCCCGTACCCTAACCCTAACCCTAACCCTAACCCTAACACTTACCCGAAGCCTTACCCTCACCCGTCCCCTAATCCTAACCCGTACGCTAACACTAACCCGTACCCTAACACGTACGCTCACCCTAAACCGTTGTCGTACCCTAACCTGTACCCTAAACCGTCCCCGTCCACTAACCCTAACCCTAAACCTATCCCTAACCCTTACCCGAAGCCTTACCCTCACCCGTCCCCTTATCCTAACCCGTACGCTAACACTAACCCGTACCCTAACACGTACGCTCACCCTAAACTGTTGTCGTACCCTAACCTGTACCCTAAACCGTCCCCGTCCCCTAACCCTAACCCTAACCCTAAACCTAACCCTTACCCGAAGCCTTACCCTCACCCGTCCCCTAATCCTAACCCGTACGCTAACACTAACCCGTACCCTAACACGTACGCTCACCCTAAACCGTTGTCGTACCCTAACCTGTACCCTAAACCGTCCCCGTTCCCTAACCCTAACCCTAACCTAACCCTAACCCTTACCCGAAGCCTTACACTCACCCGTCCCCTAATCCTCACCCGTACGCTAACACTAACCCGTACCCTAACACGTACGCTCACCCTAAACCGTTGTCGTACCATAACCTGTACCCTAAACCGTCCCCGTCCCCTAACCCTAACCCTAACCCTAACCCTAACCCTTACCCGAAGCCTTACCCTCACCCGTCCCCTAATCCTAACCCGTACACTAACACTGACCCGTACCCTAACACGTACGCTCACCCTAAACCGTTGACGTACCCTAAACCGTCCCCGTCCCCTAACCCTAATCCTAACCCTAACCCTTACCCAAAGCCTTACACTCACCCGTCCCCTAATCCTAACCTGTATGCTAACACTAACCCGTACCCTAACACGTACGCTCACCCTAAACCGTTGTCGTACCCTAACCTGTACCCTAAACCGTCCCCGTCCCCGTCCCCTAACCCAAACCCTAACCCTAACCTTTACCCGAAGCCTTACCCTCACCCGTCCCCTAATCCTAACCCGTACGCTAACACTAACCCGTACCCTAAAACGTACGCTCACCCTAAACCGTTGTCGTACCCTAACCTGTACCCTAAACCGTCCCCGTCCCCGTCCCCGTCCATGTCCCCTAACCCTAAACCTAACCCTTACCCGAAGCCTTACCCTCACCCGTCCCCTAATCCTAACCCGTACGCTAACACTAACCCGTACCCTAACACGTACGCTCACCCTAAACCGTTGTTGTAGCCTAACCTGTACCCTAAACCATCCCCGTCCCCTAACCCTAACCCTAACCCTTACCCGAAGCCTTAACCTCACCCGTCCCCTCATCCTAACCCGTACGCTAACACTAACCCGTACCCTAACACGTACGCTCACCCTAAATCATTGTCGTACTCTAAACTGTACCCTAAACCGTCCCCGTACCCTAACCTTAACCCTAACCCTAACCCTAACCCTAACACTTACCCAAAGCCTTACCCTCACCCGTCCCCTAATCCTAACCCGTACGCTAACACTAACCCGTACCCTAACACGTACACTCACCCTAAACCGTTGTCGTACCCTAACCTGTACCTAAACCGTCCCCGTCCCCTAACCCTAAACCTAACCCTAACCCTAACCATTACCCGAAGCCTTACCCTCACCCGTCCCCTAATCCTAACCCGTACGCTAACACTAACCCGTACCCTAACACATACGCTCACCCTAAACCGTTGTCGTACACTAACCTGTACCCTAAACCGTCCCCGTCCCCGTCCCCGTCCCCTAACCCTAACCCTAACCCTTACACGAAGCCTTACCCTCACCCGTCCCCTACTCCTAACCCGTACGCTAACACTAACCCGTACCGTAACACGTACGCTCACCCTAAACCATTGTCGTACACTAACCTGTACCCTAAACCGTCCCCGTCCCCGTCCCCGTCCCCTAAACCTAACCCTATCCCTAACCCTAACCCTTACCCGAAGCCTTACCCTCACCCGTCCCCTAATCCTATCCCGTACGCTAACACTAACCCGTACCCTAACACGTACGCTCACCCTAAACCGTTGTCGTACACTAACCTGTACCCTAAACCGTCCCCGTCCCCTTCCCCGTCCCCTAAACCTAATCCTAACCCTAACCCTTACCCGAAGCCTTACCCTCACCAGTCCCCTAATCCTAACCCGTACGCTAACACTAACCCGTACCCTAACACGTACGCTCATCCTAAACCGTTGTCGTACCCTAACCTGTACCCTAAACCGTCCCCGTCCGCTAACCCTAACCCTAACTCTAACCCTAACCCTAACCCTTACCCTCACCCGTCCCCTAATCCTAACCTGTACACTAACACTAACCCGTAACCTAACACGTAAGCTCACCCTAAACCGTTGTTGTACCCTAACCTGTACCCTAAACCGTCCCCGTCCCCGTCCCCAACCCCTAACCCTAACCCTAACACTTACCCGAAGCCTTACCCTCACACGTCCCCTAATCCTAACCCGTACCGCAACACTAAACCGTACCCTAACACGTACGCTCACCCTAAACCGTTGTCATACCCTAATCTGTACCCTAAACCGACCCCGTACCCTAACCCTAACCCTAAACCTAACCCTAACCGTAAACCTTACCCGAAGCCTTACCCTCACCCGTCCCCAATCCTAACCCGTACGCTAACACTAACCCGTACCCTAACACGTACGCTCACCCTAAACCGTTGTCGTAACCTAACCTGTACCCTAAACCGTCCCCGTCCCCTAACCCTAACCCTAACCCTAACCCTAACCCTAACCCTAACCCTAACCCTTACCCGAAGCCTTACCCTCACCCGTCCACTAATCCTAACCCGTACGCTAACACTAACCCGTACCCTAACACGTACGCTCACCCAAAACTGTTGTCGTACCCTAACCTGTACCCTAAACCGTCCCCGTCCCCGTCCCCTAACCCTAACCCTAACCCTAACCCTTACCCGAAGCCTTACCCTCACCCGTCCCCTAATCCTAAACAGTAGGCTAACACTAACCCGTACCCTAACACGTACACTCACCCTAAACCGTTGTCGTACCCTAACCTGTACCCTAAACCGTCCCCGTCCCCTAACCCTAACCCTAACCCTAACCCTAACCCTTACCCGAAGCCTTACCCTCACCCGTCCCCTAATCCTGACCCGTACGCTAACACTAACCCATACCCTAAAACGTACGCTCACCCTAAACCGTTGACGTACACTAACCTGTACCCTAAACCGTCCCCGTCCCCTAACCCTAACCCTAACCCTTACCCTAACCCTTAACCGAAGGCTTACCCTCACCCGTCCCCTAATCCTAACCCGTACGCTAACACTAACCCGTACCCTTACACGTACGCTCACCCTAAATCATTGTCGTACCCTAAGCTGTACCCTAAACCGTCCCCGTACCCTAACCCTAACCCTAACCCTAACCCTAACACTTACCCGAAGCCTTACCCTCACCCGTCCCCTAATCCTAACCCGTACTCTAACACTAACCCGTACCCTAACACGTACGCTCACCCTAAACCGTTGTCGTACCCTAACCTGTACCCTAAACCGTCCCCGTCCACTAACCCTAACCCTAAACCTATCCCTAACCCTTACCCGAAGCCTTAGCCTCACCCGTCCCCTTATCCTAACCCGTACGCTAACACTAACCCGTACCCTAACACATACGCTCACCCTAAACCGTTGTCGTACCCTAACCTGTACCCTAAACCGTCCCCGTCCCCGTCCCCTAACCCTAACCCTAACCCTTACCCGAAGCCTTACCCTCACCCGTCCCCTACTCCTAACCCGTACGCTAACACTAACCCGTACCGTAACACGTACGCTCACCCTAAACCATTGTCGTACACTAACCTGTACCCTAAACCGTCCCCGTCCCCGTCCCCGTCCCCTAAACCTAACCCTATCCCTAACCCTAACCCTTACCCGAAGCCTTACCCTCACCCGTCCCCTAATCCTAACCCGTACCCTAACACTAACCCATACCCTAACACGTACGCTCACCCTAAACCGTTGTCGTACACTAACCTGTACCCTAAACCGTCCCCGTCCCCTTCCCCGTCCCCTAAACCTAACCCTAACCCTAACCCTAACCCTTACCCGAAGCCTTACCCTCACCCGTCCCCTAATCCTAACCCGTACGCTAACACTAACCCGTACCCTAACACGTACGCTCATCCTAAACCGTTGTCGTACCCTAACCTGTACCCTAAACCGTCCCCGTCCCCTAACCCTAACCCTAACTCTAACCCTAACCCTAACCCTTACCCTCACCCGTCCCCTAATCCTAACCTGTACGCTAACACTAACCCGTACCCTAACACGTAAGCTCACCCTAAACCGTTGTTGTACCCTAACCTGTACCCTAAACCGTCCCCGTCCCCATCCCCATCCCCTAACCCTAACCCTAACCCTTACCCGAAGCCTTACCCTCACCCGTCCCCTAATCCTAACCCGTACCCCAACACTAAACCGTACCCTAACACGTACGCTCACCCTAAACCGTTGTCGTACCCTAATCTGTACCCTAAACCGACCCCGTACCCTAACCCTAACCCTAAACCTAACCCTAACCGTAAACCTTACCCGAAGCCCTACCCTCACCCGTCCCCAATCCTAACCCGTACGCTAACACTAACCCGTACCCTAACACGTACGCTCACCCTAGACCGTTGTCGTAACCTAACCTGTACCCTAAACCGTCCCCGTCCCCTAACCCTAACCCTAACCCTAACCCTTACCCGAAGCCTTAACCTCACCCGTCCCCTAATCCTAACCCGTACGCTAACACTAACTCGTACCCTAACACGTACGCTCACCCTAAACCGTTGTCGTACCATAACCTGTACCCTAAACCGTCCCAGTCCCCGTCCCCTAAACCTAACCCTAACCCTAACCCTTACCCGAAGCCTTACCCTCACCCGTCCCCTAATCCTAACCCGTACGCTAACACTAACCCGTACCCTAACACGTACGCTCACCCTAAACCGTTGACGTACCCTAACCTGTACCCTAAACCGTCCCCGTCCCCTAACCCTAACCCTAACCCTAACCCTAACCCTAACCCTTACCCGAAGCCTTACCCTCACCCGTCCCCTAATCCTAACCCGTACGCTAACACTATCCCGTACCCTAACACGTACGCTCACCCTAAACCGTTGTCGTACCCTCACCTGTACCCTAAACCGTCCCCGTCCCCGTCCCCTAAACCTAACCCTAACCCTAACCCTAACACTTACCCGAAGCCTTACCCTCACCCGTCCCCTAATCCTAACCCGTACGCTAACACTAACCCGTACCCTAACACGTACCCTCACCCTAAACCGTTGTCGTACCCTAACCTGTACCCTACACCATCCCCGTGCCCGTCCCCTAACCCTAACCCTAACCCTAACCCTTTCCCGAAGCCTTACCCTCACCCGTCACCTAATCCTAACGCGTACGCTAACACTAACCCGTACCCTAACACGTACGCTCACCCTAAACCTTTTTCGTACCTTAACCTGTACCCTAAACCGTCCCCGACCCCTAACCCTAACCCTTACCCTAACCCTAACCCTAACCCTTACCCGAAGCCTTACACTCACCCGTCCCCTAATCCTAACCCGTACCCTAACACTAACCCGTACCCTAACACGTACGCTCACCCTAAACCGTTGTCATACCCTAACCTGTACCCTAAACCGTCCACGTCCCCTAACCCTAACCCTAACCCTAACCCTAACACTTACCCGAAGCCTTAACCTCACCCGTCCCATAATCCTAACCCGTACGCTAACACTAACCCGTACCCTACCACGTACGCTCACCCTAAATCGTTGTCGTACCCTAACCTGTACCCTAAACCGTCCCCGTCCCCTAACCCTAACCCTAACCCTAACCCTAACCCTTGCCCGAAGCCTTACCCTCACCCGTCCCCAAATCCTGACCCGTACGCTAACACTAACCCGTACCCTAACACGTACGCTCACCCTAAACCTTTGACGTACACTAACCTGTACCCTAAACCGTCCCCGTCCCCTAACCCTAACCCTAACCCTAACCCTAACCCTAACACTTACCCGAAGCCTTACACTCACCCGTCCCCTAATCCTAACCCGTAAGCTAACACTAACCCGTACCCTAACACGTACGCTCACCCTAAACAGTTGTCGTACCCTAACAAGTACCCTAAACCGTCCACGTCCCCGTCCCCAACCCTAACCCTAACCCTAACCCTAACCTTTACCCGAAGCCTTACCCTCACCCGTCCCCTAATCCTAACCCGTACGCTAACACTAACCCGTACCCTAACACGTACGCTCACCCTAAACCGTTGTCGTACCCTAACCTGTACCCTAAACCGTCCCCGTCCCCGTCCCCGTCCCCTAACCCTAACCCTAACCCTTACCCGAAGCCTTACCCTCACCCGTCCCCTAATACTAACCCGTACGCTAACACTAACCCATACCCTAACATGTACGCTCACCCTAAACCGTTGTCGTACCCTAACCTGTACCCTAAACCGTCCCTGTCCCCGTCCCCTAACCCTAACCCTAAACCTAACCCTAACCCTAACCCTTACCCGAAGCCTTACCCTCACCCGTCCCCTAATCCTAACCCGTACGCTAACACTAACCCGTACCCTTACACGTACGCTCACCCTAAATCATTGTCGTACCCTAAGGTGTACCCTAAACCGTCCCCGTACCCTAACCCTAACCCTAACCCTAACCCTAACACTTACCCGAAGCCTTACCCTCACCCGTCCCCTAATCCTAACCCGTACGCTAACACTAACCCGTACCCTAACACGTACGCTCACCCTAAACCGTTGTCGTACCCTAACCTGTACCCTAAACCGTCCCCGTCCCCTTCCCCGTCCCCTACACCTAACCCTAACCCTAACCCTAACCCTTACCCGAAGCTTTACCCTCACCCGTCCCCTAATCCTAACCCGTACGCTAACACTAACCCGTACCCTAACACGTACGCTCATCCTAAACCGTTGTCGTACCCTAACCTGTACCCTAAACCGGCCCCGTCCCCTAACCCTAACCCTAACTCTAACCCTTACCCGAAGCCTTACCCTCACCCGTCCCCTAATCCTAAACCGTACGCTAACACTAACACTTACCCTAACACATACGCTCACCCTAAACCGTTGTCGTACCCTAACCTGTACCCTAAACCGTCCCCGTCCCCGTTCCCTAAACCTAACCCTAACCCTAACCCTAACACTTACCCGAAGCCTTACCCTCACCCGTCCCCTAATCCTAACCCGTACGCTAACACTAACCCGTACCCTAACACGTACCCTCACCCTAAACCGTTGTCGTACCCTAACCTGTACCCTACACCATCCCCGTGCCCTAACCCTAACCCTAACCCTAACCCTAACCCTAACCCTTTCCCGAAGCCTTACCCTCACCCGTCACCTAATCCTAACGCGTACGCTAACACTAACCCGTACCCTAACACGTACGCTCACCCTAAAACTTTTTCGTACTTTAACCTGTACCCTAAACCGTCCCCGACCCCTAACCCTAACCCTTACCCTAACCCTAACCCTAACCCTTACCCGAAGCCTTACACTCACCCGTCCCCTAATCCTAACCCGTACCCTAACACTAACCCGTACCCTAACACGTACGCTCACCCTAAACCGTTGTCGTACCCTAACCTGTACCCTAAACCGTCCCCTAACCCTAACCCTAACCCTAACCCTAACCCTAACCCTTACCCGAAGCCTTACCCTCACTCGTCCCCTAATCCTAACCCGTACACTAACACTAACCCGTACCCTACCACGTACGCTCACCCTAAACCGTTGTCGTACCCTAAACTGTACCCTAAACCGTCCACGTCCCCGTCCCCTAACCCTAACCCTAACCCTTACCCGAAGCCTTACACTCACCCGTCCCCTAATGCTCACCCGTACGCTAACACTAAACCATACCCTAACACGTACGCTCACCCTAAACCGTTGTCGTACCATAACCTGTACCCTAAACCGTCCCCGTTCCCTAACCCTAACCCTTACCCTAACGTTAACACTAACCCTTACCCGAAGCCTTACCCTCACCCGTCCCCTAATCCTAACCCGTACGCTAACACTAACCCGTACCCTAACACGTACGCTCACCCTAAACAGTTGACGTACACTAACCTGTACCCTAAACCGTCCCCGTCCGCTAACCCTAACCCTAACCATAACCCTAACCCTTACCCGAAGCCTTACACTCACCCGTCCCCTAATCCTAACCCGTAAGCTAACACTAACCCGTACCCTAACACGTACGCTCACCCTAAACTGTTGTCGTACCCTAACCTGTACCCTAAACCGTCCCCGTCCCCGTCCCCTAAACCTAACCCTAACCCTAACCCTAAACTTTACCCGAAGCCTTACCCTCACCCGTCCCCTAATCGTAACCCGTACGCTAACACTAACCTGTACCCTAACACGTACGCTCACCCTAAACCGTTGTCGTACCCTAAACTGTACCCTAAACCGTCCCCGTCCCCTTCCCCGTCCCCGTCCCCTAACCCTAACCCTAACCCTTACCCAAAGCCTTACCCTCACCCTTCCCCTAATCCTAACCCGTACGCTAACACTAACCCATACCCTAACATGTACGCTCACGCTAAACCGTTGACGTACCCTAACCTGTACCCTAAACCATCCCTGTCCCCGTCCCCTAACCCTAACCCTAACCCTAACCCTAACCCTTACCCGAAGCCTTACCCTCACCCGTCACCTTATCCTAACCCGTACGCTAACACTAACCCCTTCCCTAACACGTACGCTCACCCTAAACCGTTGTCGTAGCCTAACCTGTACCCTAAACCGTCCCCGTCCCCTAACCCTAACCCTAACCCTAACCCTTACCCGAAGCCTTAACCTCACCCGTTCCCTAATCCTAACCCTTACGCTAACACTAACCCGTACCCTAACACGTACGCTCACCCTAAATCATTGTCGTACGCTAACCTGTACCCTAAACCGTCCCCGTACCCTAACCCTAACCCTAACCCGAACCCTAACCCTAACACTTACCCGAAGCCTTACCCTCACCCGTCCCCTAATTCTAAACCGTACGCTAACACTAACCCGTACACTAACACGTACGCTCACCCTAAACCGTTGTCGTACCCTAACCTGTACCCTAAACCGTCCCCGTCCCCTAACCTTAACCCTAACCCTAACCCTTACCCGAAGCCTTATCCTCACCCGTCCACTAATCCTAACCCGTACGCTAACACTAACCCATACCCTAACACGTACGCTCACCCTAAATCGTTGTCGTACCCTAACCTGTACCCTAAACCGTCCCCGTTCCCTAACACTAACCCTAACCTAACCCTAACCCTAACCCTTACCCGAAGCCTTACACTCACCCTTCCCCTAATCCTCACCCGTACGCTAACACTAACCCGTACCCTAACACGTACGCTCACCCTAAACCGTTGTCGTACCCTAACCTGTACCCTAAACCGTCCCCGTCCCCGTCCCCTAACCGTAATCCTAACCCTAACCCTAACCCTTACCCGAAGCCTTACCCTCACCCGTCCCCTAATAATAACCCGTACGCTAATACTAAACCGTACCCTAACACCTACGCTCACCCTAAACCGTTGTCGTACCCTAACCTGTACCCTAAACCGTCCCCGTCCCCGTCCCCTAACCCTAACCCTAACCCTAACCCTAACCCTTACCCGAAGCCTTACCCTCACCCGTCCCCTCATCCTAACCCGTACACTAACACTAAACCGTACCCTAACACGTACGCTCACCCTAAACCGTTGACGTACCCTAACCTGTACCCTAAACCGTCCCCATCCCCGTCCCCGTCCCCTAACCCTAACCCTAATCTTTACCCGAAGCCTTACCCTCACCCGTCCCCTAATCCTAACCCGTACGCTAACACTAACCCATACCCTAACACGTACGCTCACCCTAAACCGATGTCGTACCCTAACCTGCACCCTAAACCGTCCCCGTCCCCGTCGCCGTCCCCGTCCCCATCCCCTAACCCTAAACCTAACCCTTACCCGAAGCCTTACCCGAAGCCTTACCCTCACCCGTCCCCTCATCCTAACCCGTACACTAACACTAACCCGTACCCTAACACGTACGCTCACCCTAAACCGTTGACATACCCTAACCTGTACCCTAAACCGTCCCCGTCCCCTAACCCTAACCCTAACCCTAACCCTAACCCTTACCCGAAGCCTTACACTCACCCGTCCCATAATCCTCACGCGTACGCTAACACTAACCCGTACCCTAACACGTACGCTCACCCTAAACCGTTGTCGTACCCTAACCTGTACCCTAAACTGTCCCCGTCCCCTAACCCTAACCCTAACCCTAAACCTAACCCTAACCCTTACCCGAAGCCTTACCCTCACCCGTCCCCTTATCCTAACCCGTACACTAACACTAACCCGTACCCTAACACGTACGCTCACCCTAAACCGTTGACCTACCATAACCTGTACCCTAAACGCTCCCCGTCCCCTAACCCTAACCCTAACCCTAACCCTAACCCTTACCCGAAGCCTTACCCTCACCCGTCCCCTAATCCTAACCCGTACGCTAACACTAACCCGTACCCTAACACGTACGCTCACCCTAAACCGTTGACGTACCATAACCTGTACCCTAAACGCTCCCCGTCCCCTAACCCTAACCCTAACACTAACACTAACCCTAATCCTTACCCGAAGCCTTACCCTCACCCTTCCCCTAATCCTAACCCGTACGCAAACACTAACCCGTACCCTAACACGTACGCTCACCCTAAACCGTTGTCGTACACTAATCTGTACCCTAAACCGTCCCCGTCCCCTAACCCTAACCCTAACCCTAACCCTTACCTGAAGCCTTACCTTCACCCGTCCCCAATCCTAACCCGTACGCTAACACTAACCCGTACCCTAACACGTACGCTCTCCCTAAACAGTTGTCGTACCCTAACCTGTACCCTAAACCGTCCATGTCCCCTAACCCTAACTCTAACACTAACCCTAACCCTAACCCTTACCTGAAGCCTTACCGTAACCCGTCCCCTAATCCTAACCCGTACCCTAACACTAACCTGTACACTAACACATACGCTCACCCTAAACCTTTGTCGTACCCTAACCTGTACCCTAAACCGTCCCCGTCCCCTTAACCTAACCCTAACCCTAACTCTTACCCGAAGCCTTACCCTAACCCGTCCCCCAATCCTAACCCGTACGCTAACACTAACACGTACCCTAACACGTACGCTCACCCTAAACCATTGTCGTACGCTAAACTGTACCCTAAACCGTCCCCGTACCCGTCCCCTGACCCTAATCCTAACCGTAACCCTAACCCTAAACCTTACCCAAAGCCTTACCCTAACCCTTCCCCTAATCCTAAACTGCACGCTAACACGAACCCTTACCCTAACACGTACGTTCACCCTAAACCGTTGTCGTACCTAACATGTACCCTAAACAGTCCCCGTCCCCGTGCCCGTCCCGTAACCCTAACCCTAACCCTAACCCTTACTCGAAGCCTTACGCTAACCTGTCCCCTAATCCTAACCCGTACGCTAACATTAACCCGTACTCTAACACGTACACTCACCCTAAACCGTTGTCATACACTTACCTGTACACTCAAACGTCCCCTAACCATAACCCTAACCCTAACCCTTACCCGAAGCCTTACCTTAACCCGTCCCCTTATCCTAACCCGTACACTAACACTAACCTGTACCCTAACACGTACGCTCACCCTAAACCGTTCTTGTACACTTACCTGTAACCTAAACCGTCCCCGTCCCCTTCCCCGTCCCCTAACCCTAACCCTAACCCTAACCCTTACTCGAAGCTTTACCCTAACCCGTCCAATAATCCTAACCCATACGCTAACAGTAACCCATACCCTAACACGTACGCTCACCGTAAACCGTTGTCGTACCCTAACCTGTACCCTAAACCGTCCCCGTCCCCTAACCCTAACCCTAACCCTAACCCTAACCCTTACCCGAAGCCTTACCCTCACCCGTCCCCTAATCCTAACCCGTACACTAACACTAACCCGTACCCTAACACGTACGCTCACCCTAAACCGTTGACGTACCCTAAACCGTCCCCGTCCCCGTCCCCTAACCCTAACCCTAACCCTAACCCTTACCCGAAGCCTTACCCTCACCCGTCCCCTACTCCTAACCCGTACGCTAACACTAACCCGTACCGTAACACGTACGCTCACCCTAAACCATTGTCGTACACTAACCTGTACCCTAAACCATCCCCGTCCCCGTCCCCGTCCCCTAAACCTAACCCTATCCCTAACCCTAACCCTTACCCGAAGCCTTACCCTCACCCGTCCCATAATCCTAACCCGTACGCTAACACTAACCCGTACCCTAACACGTACGCTCACCCTAAACCGTTGTCGTACACTAACCTGTACCCTAAACCGTCCCCGTCCCCTTCCCCGTCCCCTAAACCTAACCCTAACCCTAACCCTTACCCGAAGCCTTACCCTCACCCGTCCCCTAATCCTAACCCGTACGCTAACACTAACCCATACCCTAACACGTACGCTCATCCTAAACCGTTGTCGTACCCTAACCTGTACCCTAAACCGGCCCCGTCCCCTAACCCTAACCCTAACTCTAACCCTAACCCTAACCCTTACCCTCACCCGTCCCCTAATCCTAACCTGTACACTAACACTAACCCGTACCCTAACACGTAAGCTCACCCTAAACCGTTGTTGTACACTAACCTGTACCCTAAACCGTCCCCGTCCCCGTCCCCATCCCCTAACCCTAACCCTAACCCTTACCCGAAGCCTTACCCTCACACGTCCCTTAATCCTAACCCGTACCCCAACACTAAACCGTACCCTAACACGTACGCTCACCCTAAACCGTTGTCGTACCCTAATCTGTACCCTAAACCGACCCCGTACCCTAACCCTAACCCTAAACCTAACCCTAACCGTAAACCTTACCCGAAGCCTTACCCTCACCCGTCCCCAATCCTAACCCGTACGCTAACACTAACCCGTACCCTAACACGTACGCTCACCCTAAACCGTTGTCGTAACCTAACCTGTACCCTAAACCGTCCCCGTCCCCTAACCCTAACCCTAACCCTAACCCTTACCCGAAGCCTTAAACTCACCCGTCCCCTAATCCTAACCCGTACGCTAACACTAACCCGTACCCTAACACGTACGCTCACCCTAAACCGTTGTCATACCCTAACCTGTACCCTAAACCGTCCCAGTCCCCGTCCCCTAAACCTAACCCTAACCCTAAACCTAACCCTTACCCGAAGCCTTACCCTCACCCGTCCCCTAATCCTAACCCGTACGCTAACACTAACCCGTACCCTAACACGTACACTCACCCTAAACCGTTGACGTACCCTAACCTGTACCCTAAACCGTCCCCGTCCCCTAACCCTAACCCTAACCCTAACCCTAACCCTTACCCGAAGCCTTACCCTCACCCGTCCCCTAATCCTAACCCGTACGCTAACACTATCCCGTACCCTAACACGTACGCTCACCCTAAACCGTTGTCGTACCCTAACCTGTACCCTAAACCGTCCCCGTCCCCGTCCCCTAAACCTAACCCTAACCCTAACCCTAACACTTACCCGAAGCCTTACCCTCACCCGTCCCCTAATCCTAACCCGTACGCTAACACTAACCCATACCCTAACACGTACCCTCACCCTAAACCGTTGTCGTACCCTAACCTGTACCCTACACCATCCCCGTGCCCGTCCCCTAACCCTAACCCTAACCCTAACCCTAACCCTTTCCCGAAGCCTTACCCTCACCCGTCACCTAATCCTAACGCGTACGCTAACAGTAACCCGTACCCTAACACGTACGCTCACCCTAAACCTTTTTCGTACCTTAACCTGTACCCTAAACCGTCCCCGACCCCTAACCCTAACCCTTACCCTAACCCTAACCCTTACCCGAAGCCTTACACTCACCCGTCCCCTAATCCTAACCCGTACCCTAACACTAACCCGTACCCTAACACGTACGCTCATCCTAAACCGTTGTCGTACCCTAACCTATACCCTAAACCGTGCCCTAACCCTAACCCTAACCCTAAACCTAAGCCTAACCCTTACCCGAAGCCTTACCCTCACTCGTCCCCTAATCCTAACCCGTACACTAACACTAACCCGTACCCTACCACGTACGCTCACCCTAAACCGTTGACGTACCATAACCTGTACCCCAAACCGTCCCCGTCCCCTAACCCTAACCCTAACCCTTACCCGAAGCCTTACACTCCCCCGTCCCATAATCCTAACCCGAACGCTAACACTAACCCGTACCCTAACACGTACGCTCACCCTAAACCGTTGTCATACCCTAACCTGTACCCTAAACCGTCCACGTCCCCTAACCCTAACCCTAACCCTAACCCTAACACTTACCCGAAGCCTTAACCTCACCCGTCCCATAATCCTAACCCGTACGCTAACACTAACCCGTACCCTACCACGTACGCTCACCCTAAATCGTTGTCGTACCCTAACCTGTACCCTAAACCGTCCCCGTCCCCTAACCCTAACCCTAAGCCTAACCCTAACCCTAACCCTTTCCCGAATTCTTACCCTCACCCGTCCCCTAATCCTAACCCATACGCTAACACTAAACCATACCCTAACACGTACGCTCACCCTAAACCGTTGTCGTACCCTAACCTGTACCGTAAACCGTCCCCGTCCCCTAACCCTAACCCTAACCCTAACCCTAACCCTTACCCGAAGCCTTACACTCACCCGTCCCCTAATCCTCACCCGTACGCTAACACTAACCCGTACCCTAACACGTACGCTCACCCTAAACCTTTGTCGTACCCTAACCTGTACCCTAAACCGTCTCCGTCCCCTAACCCTAACCCTAACCCTAACCCTAACCCTAACCCTTACCCGAAGCCTTACCCTCACCCGTCCCCTAATCCTAACCCGTACGCTAACACTAACCCGTACCCTAACACGTACGCTCACCCTAAACCGTTGTCGTACCCTAACCGGTACCCTACACCATCCCCGTCACCTAACCCTAACCCTAGCCCTAACCCTAACCCTTACCCGAAGCCTTACCCTCACCCGTCCCCTAATCCTAACCCGTACACTAACACTAACCCGTACCCTAACACGTACGCTCACCCTAAACCGTTGACGTACCCTAACCTGTACCCTAAACCGTCCCCGTCCCCTAACCCTAACCCTAACCCTAACCCTAACCCTAACCCTTACCCGAAGCCTTACACTCACCCGTCCCCTAATCTTAACCCGTACGCTAACACTAACCCGTACCCTAAAACGTACGCTCACCCTAAACCGTTGTCGTACCCTAACCTGTACCCTAAACCGTCCCTGTCCCCGTCCCCTAACCCTAACCCTAACCCTAACCCTAACCCTAAACCTTACCCGAAGCCTTACCCTCACCCGTCCCCTAATCCTAAACCGTACGCTAACACTAACCCGTACCCTAACACGTACGCTCACCCTAAACCGGTGTCGTACACTAACCTGTACCCTAAACCGTCCCTGTCCCCTAACCCTAACCCTAACACTAACCCTAACCCTTACCCGAAGCCTTACCCTCACCCGTCCCCTAATCCTAACCCGTACGCTAACACTAACCAGTACCCTAACACGTACGCTCACCCTAAATCGTTGTCGTACCCTAACCTGTACCCTAAACCGTCCCCGTACCCTAACCCTAACCCTAACCCTAACCCTAACCCTAACCCTAACACTTACCCGAAGCCTTACCCTCACCCGTCCCCTAATCCTAACCCCTACGCTAACACTAACCCGTGCCCTAACACGTACGCTCACCGTAAACCGTTGTCATACCCTAACCTGTACCCTAAACCGTCCCCGTCCCCTAACCCTAACCCTAACCCTAAAACTAACCCTTACCTGAAGCCTTACCCTCACCGGTCCCCTAATCCTAACACGTACGCTAACACTAACCCGTACCCTAACACGTACGCTCACCCTAAACCGTTGTCGTACCCTAAACTGTACCCTAAACCGTCCCCGTCCCCTAACCCTAACCCTAACCCTAACAATAACCCTTACCCGAAGCCTTACACTCACCCGTCCCCTAATGCTCACCCGTACGCTAACACTAAACCATACCCTAACACCTACGCTCACCCTAAACCGTTGTCGTACCCTAACCTGTACCCTAAACCGTCCCCGTTCCCTAACCCTAACCCTAACCCTAACACTAACCCTTACCCGAAGCCTTACCCTCACCCGTCCCCTAATCCTAACCCGTACGCTAACACTAACCCGTACCCTAACCCGTACCCTCACCCTAAACCGTTGTCGTACCCTAAACTGTACCCTAAACCGTCCCCGTCCCCGTCCCCTAACCCTAACCCTAACCCTTACCCGAAGCCTTACACTCACCCGTCCCCTAATGCTCACCCGTACGCTAACACTAAACCATACCCTAACACGTACGCTCACCCTAAACCGTTGTCGTACCATAACCTGTACCCTAAACCGTCCCCGTTCCCTAACCCTAACCCTTACCCTAACGTTAACACTAACCCTTACCCGAAGCCTTACTCTCACCCGTCCCCTAATCCTAACCCGTACGCTAACACTAACCCGTACCCTAACACGTACGCTCACCCTAAACAGTTGGCGTACACTAACCTGTACCCTAAACCGTCCCCGTCCCCTAACCCTAACCCTAACCATAACCCTAACCCTTACCCGAAGCCTTACACTCACCCGTCCCCTAATCCTAACCCGTAAGCTAACACTAACCCGTACCCTAACACGTACGCTCACCCTAAACTGTTGTCGTACCCTAACCTGTACCCTAAACCGTCCCCGTCCCCGTCCCCTAAACCTAACCCTAACCCTAACCCTAAACTTTACCCGAAGCCTTACCCTCACCCGTCCCCTAATCCTAACCCGTACGCTAACACTAACCTGTACCCTAACACGTACGCTCACCCTAAACCGTTGTCGTACCCTAAACTGTACCCTAAACCGTCCCCGTCCCCTTTTCCGTCCCCGTCCCCTAACCCTAACCCTAACCCTTACCCAAAGCCTTACCCTCACCCTTCCCCTAATCCTAACCCGTACGCTAACACTAACCCATACCCTAACATGTACGCTCACGCTAAACCGTTGACGTACCCTAACCTGTACCCTAAACCGTCCCTGTCCCCGTCCCCTAACCCTAACCCTAACCCTAACCCTAACCCTTACCCGAAGCCTTACCCTCACCCGTCACCTTATCCTAACCCGTACGCTAACACTAACCCCTTCCCTAACACGTACGCTCACCCTAAACCGTTGTCGTAGCCTAACCTGTACCCTAAACCGTCCCCGTCCCCTAACCCTAACCCTAACCCTAACCCTTACCCGAAGCCTTACCCTCACCCGTCCCCTAATCCTAACCCGTACGCTAACACTAACCCATACCCTAACACGTACGCTCACCCTAAATCGTTGTCGTACCCTAACCTGTACCCTAAACCGTCCCCGTTCCCTAACCCTAACCCTAACCTAACCCTAACCCTAACCCTTACCCGAAGCCTTACACTCACCCGTCCCCTAATCCTCACCCGTACGCTAACACTAACCCATACCCTAACACGTACGCTCACCCTAAACCGTTGTCGTACCCTAACCTGTACCCTAAACAGTCCCCGTCCCCGTCCCCTAACCGTAATCCTAACCCTAACCCTAACCCTTACCCGAAGCCTTACCCTCACCCGTCCCCTAATCATAACCCGTACGCTAATACTAAACCGTACCCTAACACCTACGCTCACCCTAAACCGTTGTCGTACCCTAACCTGTACCCTAAACCGTCCCCGTCCCCGTCCCCTAACCCTAACCCTAACCCTAACCCTAACCCTTACCCGAAGCCTTACCCTCACCCGTCCCCTCATCCTAACCCGTACACTAACACTAAACCGTACCCTAACACGTACGCTCACCCTAAACCGTTGACGTACCCTAACCTGTACCCTAAACCGTCCCCATCCCCGTCCCCGTCCCCTAACCCTAACCCTAATCTTTACCCGAAGCATTACCCTCACCCGTCCCCTAATCCTAACTTGTACGCTAACACTAACCCGTACCCTAACACGTACGCTCACCCTAAACCGATGTCGTACCCTAACCTGCACCCTAAACCGTCCCCGTCCCCGTCGCCGTCCCCGTCCCCGTCCCCTAACCCTAAACCTAACCCTTACCCGAAGCCTTACCCGAAGCCTTACCCTCACCCGTCCCCTCATCCTAACCCGTACACTAACACTAACCCGTACCCTAACACGTACGCTCACCCTAAACCGTTGACATACCCTAACCTGTACCCTAAACCGTCCCCGTCTCCGTCCCCTAACCCTAACCCTAACCCTAATCTTTACCCGAAGCCTTACCCTCACCCGTCCCCTAATCCTAACCCGTACGCTAACACTAACCCATACCCTCATATGTACGGTCACCCTAAACTGTTGACGTACCCCAACCTGTACCCTAAACCGTCCCCGTCCCCTAACCCTATCCCTAACCCTAACCCTAACCCTTACCCGAAGCCTTACCCTCACCCGTCCCCTAATCCTAACCCGTACGCTAACACTAACCCGTACCCTAACACGTACGCTCACCCTAAAGCGTTGTCGTAGCCTAACCTGTACCCTAAACCGTCCCTGTCCCCTAACCCTAACCCTAACCCTAACCCTTACCCGAAGCCTTACACTCACCCGTCCCATAATCCTCACGCGTACGCTAACACTAACCCGTACCCTAACACGTACGCTCACCCTAAACCGTTGTCGTACCATAACCTGTACACTAAACCATCCCCGTCCCCTAACCCTAACCCTAAACCTAACCCTAACCCTAACCCTTACCCTCACCCGTCCCCTAATCCTAACCCGTAAGGTAACACTAACCCGTACCCTAACATGTACGCTCACGCTAAACCGTTGTCGTACCCTAACCTGTACCCTAAACCGTCCCCGTCCCCTAACCCTAACCCTAACCCTAACCCTAACCCTTACCCGAAGCCTTACCCTCACCCGTCCCCTTATCCTAACCCGTACACTAACACTAACCCGTACCCTAACACGTACGCTCACCCTAAACCGTTGACCTACCATAACCTGTACCCTAAACGCTCCCCGTCCCCTAACCCTAACCCTAACCCTAACCCTAACCCTTACCCGAAGCCTTACCCTCACCCGTCCCCTAATCCTAACCCGTACGCTAACACTAACCCGTACCCTTACACGTACGCTCACCCTAAACCGTTGTCATACCCTAACCTGTACCCTAAACCGTCCCCGTCCCCTAACCCTAACCCTAACACTAACACTAACCCTAATCCTTACCCGAAGCCTTACCCTCACCCTTCCCCTAATCCTAACCCGTACGCAAACACTAACCCGTACCCTAACACGTACGCTCACCCTAAACCGTTGTCGTACACTAATCTGTACCCTAAACCGTCCCCGTCCCCTAACCCTAACCCTAACCCTAACCCTTACCTGAAGCCTTACCTTCACCCGTCCCCAATCCTAACCCGTACGCTAACACTAACCCGTACCCTAACACGTACGCTCTCCCTAAACAGTTGTCGTACCCTAACCTGTACCCTAAACCGTCCATGTCCCCTAACCCTAACTCTAACACTAACCCTAACCCTAACCCTTACCTGAAGCCTTACCGTAACCCGTCCCCTAATCCTAACCCGTACCCTAACACTAACCTGTACCCTAACACATACGCTCACCCTAAACCTTTGTCGTACCCTAACCTGTACCCTAAACCGTCCCCGTCCCCTTAACCTAACCCTAACCCTAACTCTTACCCGAAGCCTTACCCTAACCCGTCCCCCAATCCTAACCCGTACGCTAACACTAACACGTACCCTAACACGTACGCTCACCCTAAACCATTGTCGTACGCTAAACTGTACCCTAAACCGTCCCCGTACCCGTCCCCTGACCCTAATCCTAACCGTAACCCTAACCCTAAACCTTACCCAAAGCCTTACCCTAACCCTTCCCCTAATCCTAAACTGCACGCTAACACGAACCCTTACCCTAACACGTACGTTCACCCTAAACCGTTGTCGTACCTAACATGTACCCTAAACAGTCCCCGTCCCCGTGCCCGTCCCGTAACCCTAACCCTAACCCTAACCCTTACTCGAAGCCTTACGCTAACCTGTCCCCTAATCCTAACCCGTACGCTAACATTAACCCGTACTCTAACACGTACACTCACCCTAAACCGTTGTCATACACTTACCTGTACACTCAAACGTCCCCTAACCCTAACCCTAACCCTAACCCTTACCCGAAGCCTTACCTTAACCCGTCCCCTTATCCTAACCCGTACACTAACACTAACCTGTACCCTAACACGTACGCTCACCCTAAACCGTTCTTGTACACTTACCTGTAACCTAAACCGTCCCCGTCCCCTTCCCCGTCCCCTAACCCTAACCCTAACCCTAACCCTTACCCGAAGCCTTACCCTAACCCGTCCACTAATCCTAACCCATACGCTAACAGTAACCCATACCCTAACACGTACGCTCTCCCTAAACCGTTGTCGTACCCTAACCTGTACCCTAAACCGTCGCCGTCAACTAACCCTAACCCTAACCCTAACCCTAATCCTAACCCTAACCCTTAGCCGAAGCCTTACCCTAATCCGTCCCCTAATCCTAAACCGTACGCTAACACTAACCTGTACCCTAACACATACGCTCACCCTAAAACGTTGTCGTACACTAATGTGTACCCTAAACCGTCCCCGTCCCCTAACCCTAACCTTAACCCTAACACTTACCCGAAGCCTTACACTAACCCGTCCCTTAATCCTAACCCGTACGCTAACACTAACACGTACCCTAACACGTACGCTCACCCTAAACCGTTGTCGTACTCTAACCTGTACCCTAAACCATCCCCGTCCCCATCCACGTCCCCTAACCCGAACCCTAACCCTAACCGTTACCCGAAGCCTTACACTAATACATCCTATAATCCTAACACGTATGCTACCACTAACCCGTACCCTAACACGTATGCTCACCCTAAACAGTTGTCGTACCCTAACAAGTACCCTAAACTGTCCCCGTCCCCGTGCCCGTCCCCTAACCCTAACCCTAAACCTAACCCTTACCTGAAGCCTTACACTAACCCGTACCTTAATCCTAACCCTTACGCAAACACTAACACCTACCCTAACACGTACGCTCACCCTAAGCAGTTGTCATAGCCTAACCTGCACCCCAAACCGTCCCCATCCTCTAACCCTAACCCTAACACTAACCTTAACCCTAAACTTTACCCGAAGCCTTACCCTAACCCTTCCCCTAATCCTAAACCGTATGCTAACACTAACCTGTACCCTAACATGTACGCTCACCCTAAACCATTGTCGTACACTAACCTGTACCCTAAACCGTTCCCATCCTCTAACCCTATCTCTAACCCTAAACCTAACCCTTACCCGAAGCCTTACCCTAACCGGTCTTCTAATCCTAACCCGTACGCTAACACCAACAGGTACCATAATACGTACGCTCTAGCTAAACCGTTGTCGTACCCTAACCTGTACCCTAAACCATCCCCGTACCCTAACCCTAACCCTACCACTAATCCTAACCTTAACATTTACCCGAAGCCTTACCCTAACCCGTCCCCTTATCCTAAAACGTACGCTAACACTAACCTGTACCCTAACACGTATGCTCACGCTAAACCGTTGTTGTACCCTAACCTTTACCCTAAACCATCCACGTCCCCTAACACTAACCCTAACCCTAACCCTTACCCGAAGAATTACCCTAACACGTCCCCTAAACCTAACCCGTACGCTAACACTAACACGTACCCTAACACGTAGGCTCACCGTAAACAGTTGTCGTAACCTAAGCTGTACCCTAAAACGTCCCCGTTACCTAACCCTAACCCTAACACCAACCCTAACCCTAACCCTTACCCGAAGCCTTACCCTAGCCCGTCCCCTAATCCTAACCCGTACGATAACACTAACCAGTATCCTAACATGTACGCTCTCCCTAAAACGTTGTCGTATGCTAACCTGTACTCTAAACGGTCCCAGTCCCCTGTTAAAGAAATCTGCACTACAATGAAGTCTCACTGCCCCCTGGTCAAAAGGGCCATCTGAAAAAAGTGTAAAATCCAGAAAGGCAGCACAGGCCATGGAGAACAGGGAGCCTTGTTATGCTGATGGGTGGGATGTAAATTGCCAAGAGCCACTCTGGAGAAGTGTATGGTGTTTCCTGAAACACCTAAAAAACAAAGCAACGGAGCCTACAGCACTTCCACTTATGGTCCTATAGCTTAGGGAAATTAAAATCCACAACACACAGCCACCCCAAAGTTTCAGACGGCTCTGTTTACAAGAACCTCGTCTACGGTACAAGTTAAATATCCCAGAAAGCAAAAAATGGATAAAGAAGTTGTGGTACGTACGTACAATGGAATATCACTCACCAATGAAATCTATGTCTTCTGGCCTGTCGTGGCATAATGAGTGGATTCAGGTACGATGATTCTAAGTGAAATAAGTCACACAGAAAATGAAACATCATAAGATATCACTAATACACCGAATGTAATCTTGGCTACACATGAACTGAATTACAAAAGAGAACAGGGTCTCAAATTTAGAAAACCAACTTATGTTTGCTTAAGGGGAAAGGTGAGTTGGGGTGCTGCATAAAACCAGAGACAGAAATTAGCACAGATACCATTCCATACGTCAAATATGTAATAGTCAAGACCTACCCCTTGCTCAACGAAATGGGCTAAACACCCTATATTCAACGCCTAGGAATACACTTGACTAGTAAGAATCTTCAAACCCATGGATTTATATGACTCCATAAGAGAATCAAGCGCGTGTACAGCTGCATGAAGGCAGCAGAGAAAATCCGATAAATCCTATTATCAAAATGAATTACAAAAACAAAAAAGAATGACAGTGAAATAGAGAGCAATTCTTAAATAATTCATTCAGGGCTTGTGATGCAACCTGGATTTACCTCATCTAAACCCAGAGCTGAGTGAGACATAAGGTTGGACACTTCGGGCTGATAGCATTGGTGAGGTTCGATGAGCAAATGCAGACCATTTGAAGTCATACTACATGGTACCCATTCCATGGGACCCAACTCTCCAGGTTTAAGCGATTCTTCCTTCAGTTAAAGCATGCATGGGAAACCCACAGTATGGTGCACCGTGTGACCGGGAAACATTTTCAAATGCATCTCAGTTTTTGTCCCCTTTTACTCGGGTTCACAATTCCAGACACTTTACTAACACTCTCCCCACTTGGAGAGTCAGTGCCTTTAACCTGCTGTTTGGCACAGTTTGCAATTTCTGCGCAAGATGAACAGGAATAGTGAGAACCAATGAGAGACTAGCTGTAGGTGTCTGCACGGGCAAATTTAACGCTCATTTCCAACCAGGAAGAGGAATTAACCAAACGCTCAGCATGCCGTGCCGGAACCAGATTAGGGCCTGAACCAATCCTGCGGGTTTGCGGCCAGCTCACAAGAAAGCGATGTGAAGAAAGGAGCTCAGGGGCACTGTAATTCACAAACCTGCAGAGTTATAAATGACAGCTATCGTCCAAAAATATATTGAAGGAAGGCTGCGAAGAGGACTTGAAAGCGGGGCAGAATTGCAGGAAAACGATTTCAGGGGGTAGACTGGAATTGCATTTAAAGCATAGGAAAAGAGGCAGAACGTCGACAATGATGCACTTGGCTAAAAAGGGAGTATGCGTTTTTTCCTGAATATATTCAGGAAAAAACGCATATGCTCTTTTTGGCCAACCAAGCAAGCATGTTAAAGAAATCTGCACTAAAATGAAGTCTCACTGCCCCCAGGTCAAAAGGGCCATCTGAAAAAAGTGTAAAATCCAGAAAGGCAGCACAGGCCATGCAGAGTAGGGAGCATTGTTATGCTGATGGGTGGGATGTAAATTGCCAACAGCCACTCTGGAGAAATGTATGGTGTTTCCTGAAACACCTAAAAAACAAAGCAACGGAGCCTATAGCACTTCCACTTATGGTCCTATGGCTTAGGGAAATTAAAATCAAAAACACACAGCCACCCCAAAGTTTCAGACGGCTCTGTTTACAAGAACCTCGTCTACGGTACAAGTTAAATATCCCAGGAAGCAAAAAATGGATAAAGAACTTGTGGTACGTACGTACAATGGAATATCACTCACCAATGAAATCTATGTCATCAGGCCCGTCGTGGCACAATGAGAGGATTCAGGTACGATGATTCTAAGTGAAATAAGTCACACAGAAAATGAAACATCATAAGATATCACTTATACACGGAATGTAATCTTGGCTACACATGAACTGAATTACAAAACAGAACAGGGTCTCAAATTTAGAAAACCATCTTATGTTTGCTTAAGGGGAAAGGTGAGTTGGGGTGCTGCATAAAACCAGAGATAGAAATTAGCACAGATACCATTCCATAAGTCAAATATGTAATAGTCAAGACCTACGCCTTGCTCAACGAAATGGGCTAAACACATTATATTCAACGCCTAGGAATACACCTGACTAGTAAGAATTTTCAAACCCATGGATTTATATGTCTCAATAAGAGAATGAAGCGTGTGTACAGCTGCATGAAAGCAGCAGAGAAAATCCGATAAATCCCATTATCAAAATGAATTACAAAACGAAACACAATGACAGTGAAATAGAGAGCAATTCTTAAATAATTCATTCAGGGCTTGTGATGCAACCTGGATTTACCTCATCTAAACCCAGAACTGAGTGAGACATAAAGTTGGACACTTCGGGCTGATAGCATTGGTGAGGTTTGATGAGCAAATGCAGACCATTTGAAGTCATACTGCACGGTACCAATTCCATGGGTCCCAACTCTCCAGGTTTAAGCGATTCTTCCTTCAGCTAAAACATGCATGGGAAACCCACAGTATGGTGCACCGTGTGACCGGGAAACCTTTTCAAATGCATCTCAGTTTTTGTCCCCTTTTACTCGGGTTCACAATTCCAGACCCTTTACTAACACTCTTCCCACTTGGAGAGTCAGTGCCTTTAACCTGCTGTTTGGCACAGTTTGCAATTTCTGCGCAAGATGAACAGGAATAAGGAGAACCAATGAGAGACTAGCTGTAGGTGTCTGCACGGGCAAATTTAACGCTCATTTCCCACCAGGAAGAGGAATTAACCAAACGCTCACCATGCCGTGCCAGAAACAGATTAGGGCCTGAGGCAGTCCTGCGGGGTTGCGGCCAGCTCACAAGAAAGCGATTTGAAGAAAGGAGCTCAGGGGCACTGTAATTCACAAACCTGCAGAGTTATAAATGACAGCTATCGTCCAATAATATATTGAAGGAAGGCTGCGAAGAGGACTTGAAAGCGGGGCAGAATTGCAGGAAAACGATTTCAGGGGGTAGATTGGAATTGCTTTTAAAACATAGGAAAAGAGGCAGAACGTTGACAATGATGCACTTGGCCAAAAAGGGCGTATGCGTTTTTCCGTGAATATATTCAGGAAAAAACGCATACGCACTTTTTGGCCAACCAAGCAAGCATGTTAAAGAAATCTGCACTACAATGAAGTCTCACTGCCCCCAGGTCAAAAGGGCCATCTGAAAAAAGTGTAAAATCCAGAAATGCAGCACAGGCCATGGAGAACAGGGAGCCATGTTATGTTGATGGGTGGGATGTAAATTGCCAACAGCCACTCTGGAGAAGTGTATGGTGTTTCCTGAAACACCAAAAAAACAAAGCAGCGGAGCCTACGGCACTTCAACTTATGGTCCTATAGCTTAGGGAAATTAAAATCAAAAACACACAGCCACCCCAAAATTTCAGACGGCTCTGTTTACAAGAACCTCGTCTACGGTACAAGTTAAATATCCCAGAAAGCGAAAAATGGATAAAGAAGTAGTGGTACATACGTACAAAGCAATATCACTCACCAATGAAATCTATGTCATCAGGCCCGTCGTGGCATAATGAGTGGATTCAGGTATGATGATTCTAAGGGAAATAAGTCACACAGAAAATGAAACATCATGAGATATCACTAATACACGGAATGTAATCTTGGCTACACATGAACTGAATTACAAAACAGAACAGGGTCTCAAATTTTGAAAACCAATTTATGTTTGCTTAAGGGGAAAGGTGAGTTGGGGTGCTGCATAAAACCAGAGATAGAAATTAGCACAGATACCATTCTATAAGTCAAATATGTAATAGTCAAGACCAACCCCTTGCTCAACGAGATGGACTAAACACCCTATATTCAACGCCTAGGAATACACCTGACTAGTAAGAATCTTCAAACCCATGGATTTATATGTCTCCATAAGAGAATCAAGCGTGTGTACAGCTGCATGTATGCAGCAGAGTAAATCCGATAAATCCCCTTATCAAAATGAATTACAAAAACAAAACACAATGAGAGTGAAATAGAGAGCAATTCTTAAATAATTCATTCAGGGCTTGTGATGCAACCTGGATTTACCTCATCTACACCCAGAGCTGAGTGAGACATAAGCTTGGACACTTCGGGCTGATAGTATTGGTGAGGTTTGATGAGAAAATGCAGACGCTTTGAAGTCATACTGCATGGGACCCATTCCTTGGGTCCCAACTCTCCAGGCTTAAGGGATTCTTCCTTCAGCTAAAACATGCATGGGAAATCCACAGTATGGTGCGCCGTGTGACTGGGAAACGTTTTCAAATGCATCTCAGTTTCCGTCCCCTTTTACTCGGGTTCACAATTCCAGACACTTTACTAAAACTCTCCCCACTTGGGTAGTCAGTGCCTTTAACCTGCTGTTTCACACAGTTTGCAATTTCTGCGCAAGATGAACAGGAATAAGGAGAACCAATGAGAGACTAGCTGTAGGTGTCTGCATGGGCAAATTTAACGCTCATTTCCCACCAGGAAGAGGAATTAACCAAACGCTCACCATGCCGTGCCGGAACCAGATTAGGGCCTGAATCAATCCTTTGGGTTTGCGGCCAGCTCACAAGAAAACGATTTGAAGAAAGGAGCTCAGGGGCACTGTAATTCACAAACCTGCAGAGTTATAAATGACAGCTATCGTCCAAAAATATATTGAAGGAAGGCTGCGAAGAGGACTTGAAAGCGGGGCAGAATTGCAGGAAAACGATTTCAGGGGGTAGACTGGAATTACATTTAAAGCATAGGAAAAGAGGCAGAACGTCGACAATGATGCACTTGCCCAAAATGGGCGTATGCGTTTTTTTCCTGAATATATTCAGGAAAAAACGCATACGCGCTTTTTGGACAACGAAGCAAGCATGTTAAAGAAATCTGCACTACAATGAAGTCTCACTGCCCCCCGGTCAAAAGGGCCATCTGAAAAAAGTGTAAAATCCAGAAAGGCAGCACAGGCCATGGAGAACAGGGAGCCTTGTTATGCTGATGGGTGGGATGTAAATTGCCAACAGCCACTCTGGAGAAGTGTATGGTGTTTCCTGAAACACCTAAAAAACAAAGCAACAGAGCCTACGGCACTTCCACTTATGGTCCTATAGATTAGGGAAATTAAATTCAAAAACACACAGCCACCCCAAAGTTTCAGACGGCTCTCTTCACAAGAACCTCGTCTACGGTACAAGTTAAATATCCCAGAAAGCGAAAAATGGATAAAGAACTTGTGGTACGTACGTACAATGGAATATCACTCACCAATGACATCTATGTCATCAGGCCAGTCATGGCATAATGAGTGGTTTCATGTACAATAATTCTAAGTGAAATAAGTCACACAGAAAATGAAACATCATAAGATATCACTAATACACGGAATGTAATCCTGGCTACACATGAACTGAATTACAAAAGAGAACAGGGTCTCAAATTTAGAAAACCAACTTATGCTTGCTTAAGGGGAAAGGTGAGTTGGGGTGCTGCATAAAACCAGAGATAGAAATTAGCACAGATACCATTCCATACGTCAAATATGTAATAGTCAAGACCTCCCCCTTGCTCAACGAAATGGGCTAAACACCCTATATTCAACGGCTAGGAATACACCTCACTAGTAAGAATCTTCAAACCCATGGATTTACATGTCTCCATAAGAGAATCAAGCGTGTGTACAGCTGCATGAAGGCAGCAGAGAAAATGCGATAAATCCTATTATCAAAATGAATTACAAAAACAAAACAAAATGACACTGAAATAGAGAGCGATTCTTAAATAATTCATTCAGGGCTTGTGATGCAACCTGGATTTACCTCATCTACACCCAGAGCTGAGTGAGACATAAGGTTGGACACTTCGGGCTGATACCATTGGTGAGGTTCGATGAGCAAATGCAGACCCTTTGAAGTCATACTGCATGGTACCCATTTCATGGGTCCCAACTCTCCAGGTTTAAGCGATTCTTCCTTCAGCTAAAACATGCATGGGAAACCCACAGTATGGTGCACCGTGTGACCGGGAAACGTTTTCAAATGCATCTCAGTTTTCGTCCCCTTTTACTCGTGTTCACAATTCCAGACCCTTTACT
Source organism: Delphinapterus leucas (assembly GCF_059928025.1). Lineage (NCBI taxonomy): Eukaryota > Metazoa > Chordata > Mammalia > Artiodactyla > Monodontidae > Delphinapterus > Delphinapterus leucas. The sequence continues at coordinate 115,656,610 of NC_143135.1, read as the reverse complement.
AACAGTCTCCCCACTTGGAGAGTCAGTGCCTTTAACCTGCTGTTTGGCACAGTTTGCAATTTCTGCGCAAGATGAACAGGAATAGGGAGAACCAATGAGAGACTAGCTGTAGGTGTCTGCACGGGCAAATTTAACGCTCATTTCCCACCAGGAAGAGGAATTAACCAAAGGCTCAGCATGCCGTGCCAGAACCAGATTAGGGCCTGAAGCAATCCTCCGGGTTTGCGGCCAGCTCACAAGAAAGCGATGTGAAGAAAGGAGCTCAGGGGCAATGTAATTCACAAACCTGCAGAGTTATAAATGACAGCTATCGTCCAAAAATATATTGAAGGAAGGCTGCGAAGAGGACTTGAAAGCGGGGCAGAATTGCAGGAAAACGATTTCAGGGGGTAGACTGGAATTGCATTTAAAGCATAGGAAAAGAGGCAGAACGTCGACAATGATGCACTTGGCTAAAATGGGCGTATGCGTTTTTTTCCTGAATATATTCAGGAAAAACGCATACGCCCTTTTTGGACAACCAAGCAAGCATGTTAAAGTAATCTGCACTACAATGAAGTCTCACTGCCCCCCGGTCAAAAGGGCCATCTGAAAAAAGTGTAAAATCCAGAAAGGCAGCACAGGCCATGGAGAACAGGAAGCCTTGTTATGCTGATGGGTGGGATGAAAATTGCCAACAGCCACTCTGGAGAAGTGTATGGTGTTTCCTTAAACACCTAAAAAACAAAGCAACGGAGCCTACGGCACTTCCACTTATGGTCCTATAGTTTAGGGAAATTAAAATCAAAAAGATGCAGCCACCCCAAATTTTCGAATGGCTCTGTTTACAATATACTCATCTATGGTACAAGTTAAATATCCCAGAAAGCGGAAAATGGATAAAGAAGTTGTGCTACGAACGTACAATGGAATATCACTCAGCAATGAAATCTATGTCTTCAGGCCCGTCGCGGCATAACGAGTGGATTCAGGTATGAAGACTCTAAGTGAAATTAGTCACACAGAGAAAGAAACATCATAAGATATCACTAATACACGGAATGTAAACTTGGCTACACATGAACTGAATTACAAAACAGAACAGGGCCTCAAATTTAGAAAACCAACCAATGCTTGCTTAAGGCGAAAGGTGAGTTGGGGTGCTACATAAAACCAGAGATTGAAATTAGCACAGATACTGTTCCATAAGTCAAATATGCAATAGTCAAGACCTACTCCTTGCTCAATAAAATAGACTCAACACCCCAAATTCAACGCCTAGGATTATACCTGACTAGTAAGAATCTTAAAACCCATGGATTTATATGTCTCCATAAGAGAATCAAGCGTGTGTACAGCGGTATAAACGCAGCAGTGAAAATCCGATAAATCCCACTATCAAAATGAATTATAAAAACAAAACACAATGACAGTGAAATAGAAAGCAATTCTTAAATAATTCATTCAGGACTTGTGATGCAACCTGGATTTACCATATCTACACCCAGAGCTGGGTGAGACATAAGGCTGGACACTTTGAGCTGATAGCATTGGTGAGGTTCGGTGAGCAAATGCAGACCCTTTGAAGTCATACTGCATGATACCCATTCCATGGGTCCCAACTCTCCAGGTTTAAGGGATTCTTCCTTTAGCTAAAACATGCATGGGAAACCCAGAGTATGGTCCCTGTGACTGCGCAACGTTTTTAAATGCATCTAAGTTTTCGTCCCCTGATACTCGGGTTGACCATTCCGGACGGTATAATAACACTCTCTCCGCTTGGAGAGTCAGTGCCTTTAACCTCCTGTTTGACACAGTGTGCAATTTCTGCGCAAGATGAACAGGAATAGGGAGAAACAATGAGAGACTAGCTGTAGGTGTCTGCACGGGCAAATTTATGCTCATTTCCCTCCAGGAAGTGGAATTAACCAAAGGCTCAGCATGCCGGGCTGGAACCAGATTAGGGCCTGAAGCAATCCTGCGGTTTTGCGGCCAGCTCACAAGGAAACGAATTGAAGAAAGGAGCTCAGGGGCACTGTCATTCACAAACCTGCAGAGTTATAAATGACAGCTATCGTCCAAAAATATATTGAAGGAAGGCTGCGAAGAGGACTTGAAAGCGGGGCAGAATTGCAGGAAAACGATTTCAGGGGGTAGACTGGAATTACATTTAAAGCATAGGAAAAGAGGCAGAACGTCGACAATGATGCACTTGCCCAAAATGGGCGTATGCGTTTTTTTCCTGAATATATTCAGGAAAAAACGCATACGCGCTTTTTGGACAACGAAGCAAGCATGTTAAAGAAATCTGCACTACAATGAAGTCTCACTGCCCCCCGGTCAAAAGGGCCATCTGAAAAAAGTGTAAAATCCAGAAAGGCAGCACAGGCCATGGAGAACAGGGAGCCTTGTTATGCTGATGGGTGGGATGTAAATTGCCAACAGCCACTCTGGAGAAGTGTATGGTGTTTCCTGAAACACCTAAAAAACAAAGCAACAGAGCCTACGGCACTTCCACTTATGGTCCTATAGATTAGGGAAATTAAATTCAAAAACACACAGCCACCCCAAAGTTTCAGACGGCTCTCTTCACAAGAACCTCGTCTACGGTACAAGTTAAATATCCCAGAAAGCGAAAAATGGATAAAGAACTTGTGGTACGTACGTACAATGGAATATCACTCACCAATGACATCTATGTCATCAGGCCAGTCATGGCATAATGAGTGGTTTCATGTACAATAATTCTAAGTGAAATAAGTCACACAGAAAATGAAACATCATAAGATATCACTAATACACGGAATGTAATCCTGGCTACACATGAACTGAATTACAAAAGAGAACAGGGTCTCAAATTTAGAAAACCAACTTATGCTTGCTTAAGGGGAAAGGTGAGTTGGGGTGCTGCATAAAACCAGAGATAGAAATTAGCACAGATACCATTCCATACGTCAAATATGTAATAGTCAAGACCTCCCCCTTGCTCAACGAAATGGGCTAAACACCCTATATTCAACGGCTAGGAATACACCTCACTAGTAAGAATCTTCAAACCCATGGATTTACATGTCTCCATAAGAGAATCAAGCGTGTGTACAGCTGCATGAAGGCAGCAGAGAAAATGCGATAAATCCTATTATCAAAATGAATTACAAAAACAAAACAAAATGACACTGAAATAGAGAGCGATTCTTAAATAATTCATTCAGGGCTTGTGATGCAACCTGGATTTACCTCATCTACACCCAGAGCTGAGTGAGACATAAGGTTGGACACTTCGGGCTGATACCATTGGTGAGGTTCGATGAGCAAATGCAGACCCTTTGAAGTCATACTGCATGGTACCCATTTCATGGGTCCCAACTCTCCAGGTTTAAGCGATTCTTCCTTCAGCTAAAACATGCATGGGAAACCCACAGTATGGTGCACCGTGTGACCGGGAAACGTTTTCAAATGCATCTCAGTTTTCGTCCCCTTTTACTCGTGTTCACAATTCCAGACCCTTTACTAACAGTCTCCCCACTTGGAGAGTCAGTGCCTTTAACCTGCTGTTTGGCACAGTTTGCAATTTCTGCGCAAGATGAACAGGAATAGGGAGAACCAATGAGAGACTAGCTGTAGGTGTCTGCACGGGCAAATTTAACGCTCATTTCCCACCAGGAAGAGGAATTAACCAAAGGCTCAGCATGCCGTGCCAGAACCAGATTAGGGCCTGAAGCAATCCTCCGGGTTTGCGGCCAGCTCACAAGAAAGCGATGTGAAGAAAGGAGCTCAGGGGCAATGTAATTCACAAACCTGCAGAGTTATAAATGACAGCTATCGTCCAAAAATATATTGAAGGAAGGCTGCGAAGAGGACTTGAAAGCGGGGCAGAATTGCAGGAAAACGATTTCAGGGGGTAGACTGGAATTGCATTTAAAGCATAGGAAAAGAGGCAGAACGTCGACAATGATGCACTTGGCTAAAATGGGCGTATGCGTTTTTTTCCTGAATATATTCAGGAAAAACGCATACGCCCTTTTTGGACAACCAAGCAAGCATGTTAAAGTAATCTGCACTACAATGAAGTCTCACTGCCCCCCGGTCAAAAGGGCCATCTGAAAAAAGTGTAAAATCCAGAAAGGCAGCACAGGCCATGGAGAACAGGAAGCCTTGTTATGCTGATGGGTGGGATGAAAATTGCCAACAGCCACTCTGGAGAAGTGTATGGTGTTTCCTTAAACACCTAAAAAACAAAGCAACGGAGCCTACGGCACTTCCACTTATGGTCCTATAGTTTAGGGAAATTAAAATCAAAAAGATGCAGCCACCCCAAATTTTCGAATGGCTCTGTTTACAATATACTCATCTATGGTACAAGTTAAATATCCCAGAAAGCGGAAAATGGATAAAGAAGTTGTGCTACGAACGTACAATGGAATATCACTCAGCAATGAAATCTATGTCTTCAGGCCCGTCGCGGCATAACGAGTGGATTCAGGTATGAAGACTCTAAGTGAAATTAGTCACACAGAGAAAGAAACATCATAAGATATCACTAATACACGGAATGTAAACTTGGCTACACATGAACTGAATTACAAAACAGAACAGGGCCTCAAATTTAGAAAACCAACCAATGCTTGCTTAAGGCGAAAGGTGAGTTGGGGTGCTACATAAAACCAGAGATTGAAATTAGCACAGATACTGTTCCATAAGTCAAATATGCAATAGTCAAGACCTACTCCTTGCTCAATAAAATAGACTCAACACCCCAAATTCAACGCCTAGGATTATACCTGACTAGTAAGAATCTTAAAACCCATGGATTTATATGTCTCCATAAGAGAATCAAGCGTGTGTACAGCGGTATAAACGCAGCAGTGAAAATCCGATAAATCCCACTATCAAAATGAATTATAAAAACAAAACACAATGACAGTGAAATAGAAAGCAATTCTTAAATAATTCATTCAGGACTTGTGATGCAACCTGGATTTACCATATCTACACCCAGAGCTGGGTGAGACATAAGGCTGGACACTTTGAGCTGATAGCATTGGTGAGGTTCGGTGAGCAAATGCAGACCCTTTGAAGTCATACTGCATGATACCCATTCCATGGGTCCCAACTCTCCAGGTTTAAGGGATTCTTCCTTTAGCTAAAACATGCATGGGAAACCCAGAGTATGGTCCCTGTGACTGCGCAACGTTTTTAAATGCATCTAAGTTTTCGTCCCCTGATACTCGGGTTGACCATTCCGGACGGTATAATAACACTCTCTCCGCTTGGAGAGTCAGTGCCTTTAACCTCCTGTTTGACACAGTGTGCAATTTCTGCGCAAGATGAACAGGAATAGGGAGAAACAATGAGAGACTAGCTGTAGGTGTCTGCACGGGCAAATTTATGCTCATTTCCCTCCAGGAAGTGGAATTAACCAAAGGCTCAGCATGCCGGGCTGGAACCAGATTAGGGCCTGAAGCAATCCTGCGGTTTTGCGGCCAGCTCACAAGGAAACGAATTGAAGAAAGGAGCTCAGGGGCACTGTCATTCACAAACCTGCAGAGTTATAAATGACAGCTATCGTCCAAAAATATATTGAAGGAAGGCTGCGAAGAGGACTTGAAAGCGGGGCAGAATTGCAGGAAAACGATTTCAGGGGGTAGACTGGAATTACATTTAAAGCATAGGAAAAGAGGCAGAACGTCGACAATGATGCACTTGCCCAAAATGGGCGTATGCGTTTTTTTCCTGAATATATTCAGGAAAAAACGCATACGCGCTTTTTGGACAACGAAGCAAGCATGTTAAAGAAATCTGCACTACAATGAAGTCTCACTGCCCCCCGGTCAAAAGGGCCATCTGAAAAAAGTGTAAAATCCAGAAAGGCAGCACAGGCCATGGAGAACAGGGAGCCTTGTTATGCTGATGGGTGGGATGTAAATTGCCAACAGCCACTCTGGAGAAGTGTATGGTGTTTCCTGAAACACCTAAAAAACAAAGCAACAGAGCCTACGGCACTTCCACTTATGGTCCTATAGATTAGGGAAATTAAATTCAAAAACACACAGCCACCCCAAAGTTTCAGACGGCTCTCTTCACAAGAACCTCGTCTACGGTACAAGTTAAATATCCCAGAAAGCGAAAAATGGATAAAGAACTTGTGGTACGTACGTACAATGGAATATCACTCACCAATGACATCTATGTCATCAGGCCAGTCATGGCATAATGAGTGGTTTCATGTACAATAATTCTAAGTGAAATAAGTCACACAGAAAATGAAACATCATAAGATATCACTAATACACGGAATGTAATCCTGGCTACACATGAACTGAATTACAAAAGAGAACAGGGTCTCAAATTTAGAAAACCAACTTATGCTTGCTTAAGGGGAAAGGTGAGTTGGGGTGCTGCATAAAACCAGAGATAGAAATTAGCACAGATACCATTCCATACGTCAAATATGTAATAGTCAAGACCTCCCCCTTGCTCAACGAAATGGGCTAAACACCCTATATTCAACGGCTAGGAATACACCTCACTAGTAAGAATCTTCAAACCCATGGATTTACATGTCTCCATAAGAGAATCAAGCGTGTGTACAGCTGCATGAAGGCAGCAGAGAAAATGCGATAAATCCTATTATCAAAATGAATTACAAAAACAAAACAAAATGACACTGAAATAGAGAGCGATTCTTAAATAATTCATTCAGGGCTTGTGATGCAACCTGGATTTACCTCATCTACACCCAGAGCTGAGTGAGACATAAGGTTGGACACTTCGGGCTGATACCATTGGTGAGGTTCGATGAGCAAATGCAGACCCTTTGAAGTCATACTGCATGGTACCCATTTCATGGGTCCCAACTCTCCAGGTTTAAGCGATTCTTCCTTCAGCTAAAACATGCATGGGAAACCCACAGTATGGTGCACCGTGTGACCGGGAAACGTTTTCAAATGCATCTCAGTTTTCGTCCCCTTTTACTCGTGTTCACAATTCCAGACCCTTTACTAACAGTCTCCCCACTTGGAGAGTCAGTGCCTTTAACCTGCTGTTTGGCACAGTTTGCAATTTCTGCGCAAGATGAACAGGAATAGGGAGAACCAATGAGAGACTAGCTGTAGGTGTCTGCACGGGCAAATTTAACGCTCATTTCCCACCAGGAAGAGGAATTAACCAAAGGCTCAGCATGCCGTGCCAGAACCAGATTAGGGCCTGAAGCAATCCTCCGGGTTTGCGGCCAGCTCACAAGAAAGCGATGTGAAGAAAGGAGCTCAGGGGCAATGTAATTCACAAACCTGCAGAGTTATAAATGACAGCTATCGTCCAAAAATATATTGAAGGAAGGCTGCGAAGAGGACTTGAAAGCGGGGCAGAATTGCAGGAAAACGATTTCAGGGGGTAGACTGGAATTGCATTTAAAGCATAGGAAAAGAGGCAGAACGTCGACAATGATGCACTTGGCTAAAATGGGCGTATGCGTTTTTTTCCTGAATATATTCAGGAAAAACGCATACGCCCTTTTTGGACAACCAAGCAAGCATGTTAAAGTAATCTGCACTACAATGAAGTCTCACTGCCCCCCGGTCAAAAGGGCCATCTGAAAAAAGTGTAAAATCCAGAAAGGCAGCACAGGCCATGGAGAACAGGAAGCCTTGTTATGCTGATGGGTGGGATGAAAATTGCCAACAGCCACTCTGGAGAAGTGTATGGTGTTTCCTTAAACACCTAAAAAACAAAGCAACGGAGCCTACGGCACTTCCACTTATGGTCCTATAGTTTAGGGAAATTAAAATCAAAAAGATGCAGCCACCCCAAATTTTCGAATGGCTCTGTTTACAATATACTCATCTATGGTACAAGTTAAATATCCCAGAAAGCGGAAAATGGATAAAGAAGTTGTGCTACGAACGTACAATGGAATATCACTCAGCAATGAAATCTATGTCTTCAGGCCCGTCGCGGCATAACGAGTGGATTCAGGTATGAAGACTCTAAGTGAAATTAGTCACACAGAGAAAGAAACATCATAAGATATCACTAATACACGGAATGTAAACTTGGCTACACATGAACTGAATTACAAAACAGAACAGGGCCTCAAATTTAGAAAACCAACCAATGCTTGCTTAAGGTGAAAGGTGAGTTGGGGTGCTACATAAAACCAGAGATTGAAATTAGCACAGATACTGTTCCATAAGTCAAATATGCAATAGTCAAGACCTACTCCTTGCTCAATAAAATAGACTCAACACCCCAAATTCAACGCCTAGGATTATACCTGACTAGTAAGAATCTTAAAACCCATGGATTTATATGTCTCCATAAGAGAATCAAGCGTGTGTACAGCGGTATAAACGCAGCAGTGAAAATCCAATAAATCCCACTATCAAAATGAATTATAAAAACAAAACACAATGACAGTGAAATAGAAAGCAATTCTTAAATAATTCATTCAGGACTTGTGATGCAACCTGGATTTACCATATCTACACCCAGAGCTGGGTGAGACATAAGGCTGGACACTTTGAGCTGATAGCATTGGTGAGGTTCGGTGAGCAAATGCAGACCCTTTGAAGTCATACTGCATGATACCCATTCCATGGGTCCCAACTCTCCAGGTTTAAGGGATTCTTCCTTTAGCTAAAACATGCATGGGAAACCCAGAGTATGGTCCCTGTGACTGCGCAACGTTTTTAAATGCATCTAAGTTTTCGTCCCCTGATACTCGGGTTGACCATTCCGGACGGTATAATAACACTCTCTCCGCTTGGAGAGTCAGTGCCTTTAACCTCCTGTTTGACACAGTGTGCAATTTCTGCGCAAGATGAACAGGAATAGGGAGAAACAATGAGAGACTAGCTGTAGGTGTCTGCACGGGCAAATTTATGCTCATTTCCCTCCAGGAAGTGGAATTAACCAAAGGCTCAGCATGCCGGGCTGGAACCAGATTAGGGCCTGAAGCAATCCTGCGGTTTTGCGGCCAGCTCACAAGGAAACGAATTGAAGAAAGGAGCTCAGGGGCACTGTCATTCACAAACCTGCAGAGTTATAAATGACAGCTATCGTCCAAAAATATATTGAAGGAAGGCTGCGAAGAGGACTTGAAAGCGGGGCAGAATTGCAGGAAAACGATTTCAGGGGGTAGACTGGAATTACATTTAAAGCATAGGAAAAGAGGCAGAACGTCGACAATGATGCACTTGCCCAAAATGGGCGTATGCGTTTTTTTCCTGAATATATTCAGGAAAAAATGCATACGCGCTTTTTGGACAACGAAGCAAGCATGTTAAAGAAATCTGCACTACAATGAAGTCTCACTGCCCCCCGGTCAAAAGGGCCATCTGAAAAAAGTGTAAAATCCAGAAAGGCAGCACAGGCCATGGAGAACAGGGAGCCTTGTTATGCTGATGGGTGGGATGTAAATTGCCAACAGCCACTCTGGAGAAGTGTATGGTGTTTCCTGAAACACCTAAAAAACAAAGCAACAGAGCCTACGGCACTTCCACTTATGGTCCTATAGATTAGGGAAATTAAATTCAAAAACACACAGCCACCCCAAAGTTTCAGACGGCTCTCTTCACAAGAACCTCGTCTACGGTACAAGTTAAATATCCCAGAAAGCGAAAAATGGATAAAGAACTTGTGGTACGTACGTACAATGGAATATCACTCACCAATGACATCTATGTCATCAGGCCAGTCATGGCATAATGAGTGGTTTCATGTACAATAATTCTAAGTGAAATAAGTCACACAGAAAATGAAACATCATAAGATATCACTAATACACGGAATGTAATCCTGGCTACACATGAACTGAATTACAAAAGAGAACAGGGTCTCAAATTTAGAAAACCAACTTATGCTTGCTTAAGGGGAAAGGTGAGTTGGGGTGCTGCATAAAACCAGAGATAGAAATTAGCACAGATACCATTCCATACGTCAAATATGTAATAGTCAAGACCTCCCCCTTGCTCAACGAAATGGGCTAAACACCCTATATTCAACGGCTAGGAATACACCTCACTAGTAAGAATCTTCAAACCCATGGATTTACATGTCTCCATAAGAGAATCAAGCGTGTGTACAGCTGCATGAAGGCAGCAGAGAAAATGCGATAAATCCTATTATCAAAATGAATTACAAAAACAAAACAAAATGACACTGAAATAGAGAGCGATTCTTAAATAATTCATTCAGGGCTTGTGATGCAACCTGGATTTACCTCATCTACACCCAGAGCTGAGTGAGACATAAGGTTGGACACTTCGGGCTGATACCATTGGTGAGGTTCGATGAGCAAATGCAGACCCTTTGAAGTCATACTGCATGGTACCCATTTCATGGGTCCCAACTCTCCAGGTTTAAGCGATTCTTCCTTCAGCTAAAACATGCATGGGAAACCCACAGTATGGTGCACCGTGTGACCGGGAAACGTTTTCAAATGCATCTCAGTTTTCGTCCCCTTTTACTCGTGTTCACAATTCCAGACCCTTTACTAACAGTCTCCCCACTTGGAGAGTCAGTGCCTTTAACCTGCTGTTTGGCACAGTTTGCAATTTCTGCGCAAGATGAACAGGAATAGGGAGAACCAATGAGAGACTAGCTGTAGGTGTCTGCACGGGCAAATTTAACGCTCATTTCCCACCAGGAAGAGGAATTAACCAAAGGCTCAGCATGCCGTGCCAGAACCAGATTAGGGCCTGAAGCAATCCTCCGGGTTTGCGGCCAGCTCACAAGAAAGCGATGTGAAGAAAGGAGCTCAGGGGCAATGTAATTCACAAACCTGCAGAGTTATAAATGACAGCTATCGTCCAAAAATATATTGAAGGAAGGCTGCGAAGAGGACTTGAAAGCGGGGCAGAATTGCAGGAAAACGATTTCAGGGGGTAGACTGGAATTGCATTTAAAGAATAGGAAAAGAGGCAGAACGTCGACAATGATGCACTTGGCTAAAATGGGCGTATGCGTTTTTTTCCTGAATATATTCAGGAAAAACGCATACGCCCTTTTTGGACAACCAAGCAAGCATGTTAAAGTAATCTGCACTACAATGAAGTCTCACTGCCCCCCGGTCAAAAGGGCCATCTGAAAAAAGTGTAAAATCCAGAAAGGCAGCACAGGCCATGGAGAACAGGAAGCCTTGTTATGCTGATGGGTGGGATGAAAATTGCCAACAGCCACTCTGGAGAAGTGTATGGTGTTTCCTTAAACACCTAAAAAACAAAGCAACGGAGCCTACGGCACTTCCACTTATGGTCCTATAGTTTAGGGAAATTAAAATCAAAAAGATGCAGCCACCCCAAATTTTCGAATGGCTCTGTTTACAATATACTCATCTATGGTACAAGTTAAATATCCCAGAAAGCGGAAAATGGATAAAGAAGTTGTGCTACGAACGTACAATGGAATATCACTCAGCAATGAAATCTATGTCTTCGGGCCCATCGCGGCATAACGAGTGGATTCAGGTATGAAGACTCTAAGTGAAATTAGTCACACAGAGAAAGAAACATCATAAGATATCACTAATACACGGAATGTAAACTTGGCTACACATGAACTGAATTACAAAACAGAACAGGGCCTCAAATTTAGAAAACCAACCAATGCTTGCTTAAGGTGAAAGGTGAGTTGGGGTGCTACATAAAACCAGAGATTGAAATTAGCACAGATACTGTTCCATAAGTCAAATATGCAATAGTCAAGACCTACTCCTTGCTCAATAAAATAGACTCAACACCCCAAATTCAACGCCTAGGATTATACCTGACTAGTAAGAATCTTAAAACCCATGGATTTATATGTCTCCATAAGAGAATCAAGCGTGTGTACAGCGGTATAAACGCAGCAGTGAAAATCCAATAAATCCCACTATCAAAATGAATTATAAAAACAAAACACAATGACAGTGAAATAGAAAGCAATTCTTAAATAATTCATTCAGGACTTGTGATGCAACCTGGATTTACCATATCTACACCCAGAGCTGGGTGAGACATAAGGCTGGACACTTTGAGCTGATAGCATTGGTGAGGTTCGGTGAGCAAATGCAGACCCTTTGAAGTCATACTGCATGATACCCATTCCATGGGTCCCAACTCTCCAGGTTTAAGGGATTCTTCCTTTAGCTAAAACATGCATGGGAAACCCAGAGTATGGTCCCTGTGACTGCGCAACGTTTTTAAATGCATCTAAGTTTTCGTCCCCTGATACTCGGGTTGACCATTCCGGACGGTATAATAACACTCTCTCCGCTTGGAGAGTCAGTGCCTTTAACCTCCTGTTTGACACAGTGTGCAATTTCTGCGCAAGATGAACAGGAATAGGGAGAAACAATGAGAGACTAGCTGTAGGTGTCTGCACGGGCAAATTTATGCTCATTTCCCTCCAGGAAGTGGAATTAACCAAAGGCTCAGCATGCCGGGCTGGAACCAGATTAGGGCCTGAAGCAATCCTGCGGTTTTGCGGCCAGCTCACAAGGAAACGAATTGAAGAAAGGAGCTCAGGGGCACTGTCATTCACAAACCTGCAGAGTTATAAATGACAGCTATCGTCCAAAAATATATTGAAGGAAGGCTGCGAAGAGGACTTGAAAGCGGGGCAGAATTGCAGGAAAACGATTTCAGGGGGTAGACTGGAATTACATTTAAAGCATAGGAAAAGAGGCAGAACGTCGACAATGATGCACTTGCCCAAAATGGGCGTATGCGTTTTTTTCCTGAATATATTCAGGAAAAAACGCATACGCGCTTTTTGGACAACGAAGCAAGCATGTTAAAGAAATCTGCACTACAATGAAGTCTCACTGCCCCCCGGTCAAAAGGGCCATCTGAAAAAAGTGTAAAATCCAGAAAGGCAGCACAGGCCATGGAGAACAGGGAGCCTTGTTATGCTGATGGGTGGGATGTAAATTGCCAACAGCCACTCTGGAGAAGTGTATGGTGTTTCCTGAAACACCTAAAAAACAAAGCAACAGAGCCTACGGCACTTCCACTTATGGTCCTATAGATTAGGGAAATTAAATTCAAAAACACACAGCCACCCCAAAGTTTCAGACGGCTCTCTTCACAAGAACCTCGTCTACGGTACAAGTTAAATATCCCAGAAAGCGAAAAATGGATAAAGAACTTGTGGTACGTACGTACAATGGAATATCACTCACCAATGACATCTATGTCATCAGGCCAGTCATGGCATAATGAGTGGTTTCATGTACAATAATTCTAAGTGAAATAAGTCACACAGAAAATGAAACATCATAAGATATCACTAATACACGGAATGTAATCCTGGCTACACATGAACTGAATTACAAAAGAGAACAGGGTCTCAAATTTAGAAAACCATCTTATGCTTGCTTAAGGGCAAAGGTGAGTAGGGGTGCTGCATAAAACCAGAGATTGAAATTAGCACAGATACCGTTCCATAAGCCAAATATGTAATAGTCAAGACCTACTCCTTGCTCAACGACATGGACTCAACACCGCATATTCAACGCCTAGGAATACACCTGACTAGTAAGAATCTTCAAACCCATGGATTTATATGTCTCTGTAAGAGAATCAAGCGTGTGTACAGCGGCATAAAAGCAGCAGTGAAAATCCGATAAATCCCGTTATCAAACTAAATTACAAAAACAAAACACAATGACAGTGAAATAGAGAGCAATTCTTAAATAATTCATTCAGGGCTTGTGATGCAACCTGGATTTACCACATCTACACCCAGAGCTGGGTGAGACATAAGGCTGGACACTTCTGACTGATAGTATTGGTGAGGTTCAGTGAGCAAATGCAGACCCTTTGAAGTCATACTGCATGGTACCCATTCCATGGGTCCCAACTCTCCAGGTTTAAGGAATTCTTCCTTCAGCTTAAACATGCTTGGGAATCCCAGAGTATGGTCCGCCGTGTGACTGGGAAACGATTTTAAATGCCTCTCAGGTTTCGTTCCCTGGTACTTGGGTTCACCATTCCAGACGCTTTACTAACTCTCTACCCACTTGGAGAGTCAGTGCCTTTAACCTCCTGTTTGGCACAGTTTGCAATTTCTGCGCAAGATGAACAGGAATAGGGAGAACCAATGAGAGACTAGCTTTAGGGTCTGCACGGGCAACTTAAATGTTCATTTCCCACCAGAAAGAGGAATTTACCAAAGTCTCAGCGTGCCGTGCCGAAACCATTTTAGGGCCTGAAGCAATCCTGTGGGTTTGCGGCCAGCTCACAAGCAAGCGAGTTGAAGAAAGGAGCTCAGGGACACTGTAATTAACAAACCTGCAGAGTTATAAATGACAGGTATCATACAAAAATATATTGAAGTAAGGCTGCGAAGAGGGCTTGAAACGGGGCAGAATTCCAGGAATATGATTTCAGGAGGTAGACGGGCAGTGCTCTGAAAGCATAGGAGAAGAGGCCGATCCTCGACAATGATGCACTTGGTCAAAAAGTGCATATGCGTTTTTTCAGGGCCCTCATTAAAGAGGGTAGGAGGCTCCCAGCATGCTTTCGTGGCCAACAGTGGGCCCACATCGCCAAGGCGATGTGAGCCAGCCAGGCAGGAGTGACCTCACATCAGAGGGCCCACCTCACAGAAGGGTAAGGAACCCAGCCAGGATCAGACTCTCACCAGAGTGTCCACATCAGCAAGGGGCTGTGAACCACGCAGGAGTATCATCACACCCGTGGGGCCACATCATCAAAAGTTGAGGTACACAAAAAATGTGGCCTCAAACCAGAGGACCCACATCACCATGAGTTTCGGAGCGAGGCAGGCAGGATTAACCTCACAACACATGGCCCATTGTATAAAAAAGGTGAGGAACCCAGCAGTTGGAACATCCCAGCAGGCGGCCCAGAGCACCGAGGCTATGGGATCCAGGCAGTGATGAACTCACAACAGAGGGCCCTCATCATGAAACTGTGAGCAAACCAGCCGTTGTGACCTCAGAGCACAAGGCCCACATCCCCATGGGGAAGGGAACCAAGCAGGAGTGTCATCGCACCAGTGGGCACACATCAGAAAATGTGGGGAGCCCAGCAGTTAGGGCCTGACGCCAGAGGGCTCTCATCACCGAGGAGAGGAGGCTCCCAGCAGGCTCCAACTGCTACCAGAGGGCCGCCATCGCCAATGCGGGATGTGCCAGCCAGGCAGGAGTGACCTCAGAGCAGAGGGCCCACCTCACAAAAGTGTGAGGAACCCAAAGAGGATCAGACTCTCACCACAGGGCCCACATCACCAAGGGAATGGGAACCAGGCTGGAATGTCCTCACACCAGTGAGGCGTCATCACCGAAATGTGAGTGACCCAGCACACGTGGCCTCAAACCAGAGGACACACATCACCAAGGGGCTGGGAGTGAGGCAGGCAGGAGGAGCCTCAAAACATAGGGCCCATGGAATAAAAATGGTGAGGAATCCAGCAGCTGGAACCTCCCAGCAGGCGGCCAGGAGCAGCGAGGCTATGGGATCCAGACCTGACTGAACTCAAAACAGAGGGCCCTCATCATGAAACTCTGAGCAACCCAGCCGTTGGGACCTCAGAGCAGAAGGCCCACATTCCCATGTGGTTGGGAACATGGCATAAGTGTACTCGCACCACAGGGCACACATCAGAGAATTTTGGGAGCTCAGAAGTTAGGGCCTGATGCCAGAGGGCCCTCATTACCAAGGGGAGGAGACTCCAAGCAGGCACCAACTCCCAACTGAGGGCCCA
Organism: Delphinapterus leucas; assembly: GCF_059928025.1. Taxonomy (NCBI): domain Eukaryota; kingdom Metazoa; phylum Chordata; class Mammalia; order Artiodactyla; family Monodontidae; genus Delphinapterus; species Delphinapterus leucas. Next base: position 115,640,923 of record NC_143135.1, on the reverse strand, counting down.
TGTCGCCAAGGGGACGTGTGACAGCCAGGCAGGAGTGACCTCACAGCAGAGGGCCTACCTCACAGAAGGGTGAGGAACCCAGCCAGGATAAGACTCTCACCAGAGGGCCCACATCACCAAGGGGATCAGAAACAGGCAGGACTGTCTTCACACCAGTGTGGCCACATCATAGAAAGGTGAGGAACCCAGCACATGTGGCCTAAACCAGAAGACCCACATCTCCAAGGGGCTCGGAGTGAGGCAGGCAGGAGGAGCCTCAAAACACAGGGCCCATAGAATAAAAAAGCTGAGGAATCCTGCAGTGGGAACCTCCCAGCAGGCGGCCCAGAGCACCGAGTCTATGCGATCCAGGCTGCAGTGAACTCACAGCAGAGGGCCCACATCATGAAACTGTGAGCAACCCATCCATTGGGACCTCAGAGCAGAAGGCCCACATCCCCATGGGGATGGGAACCTCGCAGGAGTGTCCTCACACCACTTAGCACGTATCAGAAAATGTGGGTACCCAGCAGTTAGGGCCTGATGCAAGAGGGCCGTCATCACCGAGGGGAGGAGGCTCCCAGCAGGCTCCAACTGCCACAAGAGGGCCGATGTTGCCCTGGCAGGGTGTGCCAGCCAGGCAGGAGTGACCTCACAGCAGAGGGCCCACCTCACAGAAGGGTGAGGAACCCAGCCAGGATCAGACTCTCACCAGAGGGCCCACATCATCAAAGGGATAGGAACCAGGCAGGAGTGTCCTCACACCAGTGGGGCCACATCATCGAAAGGTGAGGGACCCAGCACACATGGCCTCAAACAAGAGGACACACATCACCAAGGGGCTGGGAGTGAGGCAGGCAAGAGGAGTCTCAAAACAGAGGGCCCATAGAAGAAAAAAGGTGAGGAATCCCGCAGTTGGAATCTCCCAGCAGGTGGCCAGGAGCAGCGAGGCTATGGGATCCAGGCCGGAGTGAACTCACACCTGAGGGCCCTCATCATGAAACTGAGCAACCCAACGTTGGGACCTCAGAGCAGAAGGCCCACATTCCCATGGGGTTGGGAAACTGGCAGGAGTGTACTCGCGCCACAGGGCGCACATCAGAAAATTTTTGGAGCCCAGGAGTTACGGCCTGACGCCAGAGGGCCCTCATTACCGAGGGGAGGAGACTCCCAGCAGGCACCAACTCCCACCAGAGGGCCGACGTCGCCAAGGCGGGGTGTGCCAGCCAGGCAGGAGTGACCTCAGAGAAGAGGTCCCACCTCACAGAAGTGTGAGTAACCCAACCAGGATCTGACTCTCACCGGAGGGCCCACATCACCAAGAGGATGGGAACCAGGCAGGAGTGTCCTCACACCAGTGGGGCCACATCAGCCAAAGGTGAGGAACCCAGCACATGTGGCCTCAAACCAGAGGACACACATCACCAAGGGGCTGGGATTGAGGCAGGTGTCTGGAGGGGCACATTTAACTCTAATTTCCCACCAGGAAGAGGAATTAACCAAAGGCTCAGAGTGACGTGCTGGACCCTGATTACGGCCTGAAGCAAACCTGCGGTTCTGTGGCCAGCTTTCAAGGAAACGAGTTTTAAAGGAAATCACGGGCACTGTAATTCACAAACCTGCAGAGTTATAAATGACAGCTATTGGCAAAAATATATTGAAGTAAGTCTGCAAAGAGGACTTGAAAACGAGGCAGAATTGCAGGAATCATATTTCAGGAGGTAGATTGGAATTGCATTTAAAGTATGTGAAAAGCGGCAGATCTTTGACAGTGATGCACTTGGACAAAAGGGCGTATACATTTTTTCCTGAATATATTCAGGAAAAAACGCATATGCCCTTTTTGGCCAACCAAGCACTCGAGCAATGGAAATCCGCACTACAATGAAGTCTCATTTCCCATTCGTCAAAAGAGCCATCTGAAAAAAGTGTAAAACCCAGATACACAGGACAGGCCATGGAGAACAGGGAGCCTTGTTATGCTGATGGGCGGGATGTAAGTTGCCAACAGACACTGTGGAGATGTTTATGGTGTATCCTGAAACATCTGAAAAACAAAGCTACAGACCCTAGGGCACTTCCACTTTTGGCCCTATAGCTTAGGAAAATTAAAATCAACAAGACACAGCCAACACAAAATTTAGGGCTGCTGTGTTTACAAGAACCTCGAATCCAGTACAAGTTAAATATCCCAGAAAGAAAAAAATGGATAAAGGAGTTGTGCTACTTACGTACAACGGAATATCACTCAGCAATGAAATCAATGTCATCAGGCCTGTAGCAGCAAATTGAGTGGATTTAAGTATGATGATTCTAAGAGAAATAGAGAAATATGTCACACAGAGTAAGATAATTATCATAAGATATCACTAATAGAGCGTAAACTTGGCTACACATAAACTGAATTACAAAACCGAACAGAGTCTCACATTTAGATAAAAACTTATGCTTGCTTAAGGGGAAAGTTGAGTTGGGGTGCTGTATAAAACCAGAGATTGTAATTAGCACACATACCGTTCCATAAGCCAAATATGTAATAGACAAGACCTACTCTTTGCTCAACGAAATAGACTCATCCATGGTGTATCACCTCACACCTGTTAGAATGGGCATCATCAGAAAATCTACAAACAACAGATGCTGGAAAGGGTGTGGAGATAAGGAACCCTCTTCCACTATTGTTGGGAATGTAAATTGATACAGTCACTGTGGAGAACATTATGGAGTTTCTTATAAAACTAAGAATAGAATTACCATATGATACAGCAATGCCACTACTGGGCATATACCCAGACAAAACCATAAATCAAAAAGAGACATTCACCGCAATGTTCATTGCATCACTATTTACAATATCCAGGTAATGGAAGCAACCTAAATGCCCACAGACAGACGAATGCATAAAGATGTGGTACATATATAAAATGGAATATCACTAAGCCATAAAAAGGAATGAAATTGGGTCATTTGTAGAGACGTTGATGGATCTAGAGACTGTCATACAGAGTGAAGTAAGTCAGAAATAGAAAAACAAATCTTGTATATTAATGCATATATGTGGAACCTAGAAAAATTGTACAGATGAACCGTTTTGCAAGGCAGAAATAGAGCAACAGATGTAGACAACAAACGTATGAACACAAAGGGGGGAAAGCTGTTGGGGGGTGGTGGTGGGAGGAGTTGAGAGATTGGGATTGGCATGTATACATTTATATGTATAAAATCGATAACCAAAAAGAACTTGCTGTATAAAAAATTAAAATAAAATTCCAAATTACAAAAAGTAAAACAGACAAAATATTCTTCCCTTCACATACATGTATTTATATGAATAAATTATTTCCATGCTTATATCTGTAAATACAAAAAAGAGGAATAAAATCTACCTTGAACCAAAAACGAAAGAAAGAAAACAAAAGAGAACCCACCAGTTACACAGAGGAAAACCGTATCAGGGCCCTTGCTCCAGTTGTAAACAATTCTGAAGTTGGTCAGTGGTGGGGAATCATCTCCCACTCAGCCAGCAGGCCCCACACAACAAGCGTCCTCATTGCAAAGCTGGGGGACCGTGCCGAGGCATCTGTGAGTAAACGTGGGCTGAGCCCCAGGCCAGCTGCTGCTGAAATGTTCCCACCCTTCCCAGGTAAAACACCTGAATATGTACAAGGACTTGAAAGCCTAGAGGAAGGGCCATGGAGCCACATGAGCACCAGCATGCCAGACGACTTGGTGCCTGCAGGCCAGCCAGGATGGTCCTGGCCCTGGGTGCTCTTCTGGAAGCTTTCCATTTCCCTGCCTGAGATACCCCTGCTGTCCCGGCCCCCACTGCTTTCTTCCTCACTCACCTCTGCCCAGGGAGAAATTCCAGCGGCAGGTATGGGTGACACATCCTCTTCTTTAGCAGGTGGCATCTTGGCAACTGCTGCAGAAAGTCCAGCAGAGCCCCACTCACACTGGGCCACCAACAAAGCCATGGCCTCTCACTCCCTCCCACCAGTCCAGCCCCGAGACTGCTGACAGGGCAGAGAAAATGGCGTCAGGCACAGCTGCAGGGGCTCTTGCTGCCTGGAGCGGTGTTTATATTGATCTCAACCCAGGCACACCTGGGGAGGGCTGGCCGGCACGGTCAGGCTTCCCAGGCCAGCCAATAATCACCCCTCAGGGGCTCACAGTTGCAGAAACTGGAACTTGCTGAATCGGCCAGGTCCAAGGAACAGGTGTGGGCTCCTTTGAGTCAGGATAGACAAGGGGCTGCAGCTCTGGCTTGTTTTCTAATTATATTATCTGGCCCATGAGTGGGAGACAACTTCAAGAAAACCCTCTCCTAATGAGAGGAACCCAGGAGTCAGGGAGAGGAGGGGTGGGTGGTGGGTGGAGACAGAGGCCTGGTGCCCCGGGTGCAGTGGAAGTCTCTGGAAGACCAGGTGGAGGGAGGCCACACAGAGTGATGCCCAGGGTCACAGACCTGTCGGAGCTGCCGTTTCTTAGTTCAAGTCCTGCTCTGAGGTGCTCTGTGTCAGATCTGAGTGACAGGTGAGCTGGGAGTGCTCTGCAATGAGGGCGATGTGCATGGTTCCTGTGTGCCCAGCCCTGCCACAGTACCTGCAAGGGTAGCTCTGTATCCGGGGAGGGGTCTGACCACGAGAGCCCCATGGGCTGCAGGGGAACCTGCCCAGGGAACCCCATATCCTGGGAGGGGCCTGAGCACGAGAGCCCCGTGGGCTGGGGTGGGGGTGAGGTACCTGCCCAGGTGAGCTCCATATCCTGGGATTGGCCTGGCCTCGAGAGCCCCATGGGCTGCTGGAGTCCTGGTAAAGGATGTCAGGACAGTCAGTGAAGCCACCGAGGATAGACCTCCAGTAGTTCCTAAATCCTACACCCTGCTGGTCATTCTACCAACCACCAGGACATGGTATTCTGTATTAGTCTTCAATGATGCCTTCTTTTGTATTCTAGTAGTCCCAGAGTCACAAGAAATTTTGGCTTGTGAGTGGCAGGACTCAACATACAACTAAAACAATACTTCCGGGCCGTGTTGCCCCAAGGGTTCAAAAATTCCCACACCATCTTTGGGGAAAGCTCAGCTAAAGACCTAAAAGTTCTACCTCTGGAAAAGGAAACACTCCTTCAATATGCAGACGACATTCTGATCGCCAGCCCTACTAAGGAGACCGCTGAACTACCAAGCCAAAAAAGGATACAAGTTGTCCAAGAAAGAGCTCAAATATCACAGACTACGGTGACCTGCCTGGGCTTCATTCGCACAGAAGGTCGGAGAAGCCCATCCCAGGAAAGGGAAGAAACAATTTACAGCCTTACCCATTTCTAAAACTAGAAGACAGCTTAGGGGTTCCTGGGGAGGCCAGGGTTTGCTGCTTCTGGATCCCTAACTACAGTCTACTAGCTGGGTCTCTATATGAAACACTGAAAGGAAAAGATGATGATCCTTTTGAATAGAATCCAGAAGTGGCCTTTCAAGAATGGAAAGAGCAGTCAATTCAGACCCTTGCCCTGGAACTCCCTAATTTAGCTAAACCCTTTGACCTTTACATTCCTAGTGAACGGTGAATCGCCATTGGAGTATTAGTGCAAAACCTGGGACCACTTGAAATGGAACAATGCAAGAATGCCATCCAGGTAGGATAAACTACGGTCACCAAGGGGCTTGGCCCACCGCCACATCTGGCCAAGATACTGGCAGTATCTGAAAACCTGGAAATCAGCAGCCCAAAAGGCCACCTCCCTCCTAAGAGAAAAGGACCCCACGTGGTGATCCTAACCCCCAACCATGCCCTGAAGTTGCAGGGTTTGCTCCGTGGGCACACTGACCTTGAGTGAGGAGGCCCTCCAACTCCAACCTCCAGAGAGATAACCGGGGCAAAGGGGCACCATGACGACTCGTGTGACCATCACTTGACCTGGAGTTTCTCTCATAAAACAACAAGAGTGTGTCCCAAAAGAGTAGACTACTGCTTGCAGGACTTACTGCACCCAGAGGGGAGGTAATAATCTTGGCGGGGGAACCGTATATCACGCTGTCACCATAGAAGAGCCTACAGACACTGTGATGATGGTGGCCAATAAGACCGGCTGGACTCCTGTTTACTTCAAAAGGCTGTTGACTCAGTGGCCATCATGGTCCTTCATCACCACTGACCCTGGACTGTCTGGGAGTTGAACAGGCAGGGTCCTGACACCTGGTGCTGTTTTTACGTTAATTCAGGGGCCTAATTGAAGAAAGCGCAGACTACTGGTCAGAGCATCTAGGCTGGCAGAAACGGTCAGCCTAAGGTGGCTGAACAAATGTGGGGCGGGGTGAAACTGGACCTCACAGCGTCACTGCACATCTCCTTCCTGGACCCTTAAAGGTCATTAGAATCTATAACACTACCAATACTTGTGCTCAGGCGGACGAGCAGGGAGGCAGGAGGCCTGGGGACAATCAACGTCACCTGGAGGCTGCTGGGGAGAAGTTCTGACCCTCGCCCACGGGTATGAGGGCTCCTAACTCAGCACTCAGCAGTTACAGATGAAGGGTCTGCACCCTCAGCACTCTAAGAATGAGGAAGGGGACAAAATGCAGAAGAGGGGTTTGTCCCAGGCAAAGCCCCTTAAAAATCCTTGGGAGATAAAAATAGAATCTGGGCAATAAAATAAAGTCTAACCTTTTTTATCCTTTGTGCTTTGTCTAATTTCACGTGCTCCTAGGGTCCCACATGCAGAGGTTCAACAGCCGGCACTTCAGACCAGATTTCCTAGTGCAGAATGGCTGGGTTGACACCTCAGCTCCTGGGGCACGGTGCAGACTCCGCGATATAGAGCCTGAGCTGCAGCCAACTGGGCCCTCGAGAGCTCCGCCCCCTCCCTCCCACTGACTCTGACAGGATCTCTACACAGCAGCCCAGCCCACAGCCCACGGGGTAGCACATGCTCTCACCTCTCCATTCTCTGATCAAAATATAAAGTTTCCTTTGCTTCTGAACCAAACTCAGTCTCAATCTGTTGGCTCCAATGACACTGGGCAGGGGGACACTTGTTGGGGTCCACTCTGGAGGATCAGTAACAGAAACTGAGAACATTGTAACTTCAATGAACAGATGTGTGAGCCAAACTGTAATTAACATAGAACAGTGTATAAGGCTCGGGAAAAATAAGATGTTTCTAACACTTCCATTTGATATTTCCATCACTTTATTATAAGCAAGTTCAGTGAAAAGGTCTTATTTGTCAGGTCAATACTAGAGAAACGAAGTGATTTCTTTCCAAGGATGTACATCTAATAATCTTGGTTAAAGCTTCAATCTTGTTTTAAATGCTTTTCCATTGAAAATGATACCTCTCTTTCAGCTCCCCCATTTCTGAGAAGTATAAAATCTTATAATTTATTAAGACCAAATGGGAAAGGTGGGAGGAGGGATAAATTAACAGTTTGGGATTAACACATACACACTGCTATGTATAAAATCAATCATCAACAAGGAACTACTGTATAGCACAGGGAACTACACTCAATATTTTGCAATAACCTATAAGGGGAAATAATCTGAAAAAGAATAGATGTTTTTATTGACATCATCTATTAATGACAGTTAAAATGGAACCTAAGGGAAGCCAGTGGTGAGTGCTTCTGACCCTGAAGACTTCAATCATCTAAAGTTTGGACTCTGCCTACTTCCCAAGGCCCTTAATGAACCTATGTGTAGCCGTAGCTTAAAAAATTCCCCAGTTTGCGTTGTGGAGAGACACTGATTTTGAAAAAGCCCTGGTGTTCTCCTCACATGAATGGGACACTTCCTACACCTAAAACATGCCTGTCACACCCAGAGGATGGTATACCGTCTGATCGGGAAGAGTTTGGAAAAGGCATCTCATCTCCTCATCTCCTGGTGCTCGGGTTCACCCCTCCAGCGTCTTTACGAACAGTCTCCCCACTTGGAGATGTCAGCACTGTCAACATCCTGTTTGGAATTTGTCCAGAGGATGAAGCAGAAGGAGGAGGAACAATGAGTGACAAGTCCTAGGTGTTCGGACAGGCACATGTCACTCTAATTTCCAATCAGGAAGACGAATTGACCAAAGGCTAGGGTTGCCCATGGAAACAGAATAGGGCTTGAGGAAATCCCGCTGCTTTGTGGCCAGTTCCCATAAACAGAAGTTGAAAAATGGAACTCAGGGACACTAAAATTCACGAAACTGCAGAGTTGAAAATATCTCTCACTGAAAAATGTCTTGAGGAAAGTCAGAGGAAAGGACTTGTAAGCAACGGAGAATGGCAGGAAAGGGATTGGAAGAGGTAGAAAGGACTCGCCATTAAGCACAAGAAAAGGGGCTGAACATTGCCAACATTGCAGTTGGCCAAAAAGGGTGTATGCGTCTTTTTCTGTATATATTCAAGAAAAGGGCATACACTTTTTTAGCCAACCAAACAGGTGGGCACTGGAAATCAATACTACAAAACATATCACTTCGCATCAGTCAGAAGAGCCTTCCTCGTAAAGTGTAAACACCAGAAATGCAGGACAGGGCAAGGAGAAAAGGGAGCCCTGTGAGGCTTATAGTGGAAATGTATATTGCCAACGGTCACTCTGGATAAGTGTATTGTGTTTACTAAAGCATCTAAAAAATGAGCTACAGAGCACAGGGCACTTGCACTCATGGACGTATATCTTGGGAAAAACAAAAATGGAGAGGACACAGGCACCCCAATGTTTACCGCCTCTCTGTTTAAAAGATCCTCGACTAGGATATAATTTATATGTCTGTGGAGGGAAAAAATGGATAGAGATGTGGCACTTATGTAGAGTGGAATATTACTCAGCCTGAAAATCAATGAAATATGGCCAGTTGTAACAACCCCAGAGGAGTTACGTAGGATCATTCGAAGTCACATAATTCAAAAAGAAAAAGACATACGATACTACTAATACATGGAATATAAACGAGGCTACAAATGAACTGAATTACAAAACAGAACGGGGTCTCAGATTTAGAAAACCAACTTATGCTTGCTTAAGGATAAAGGAGAGTTGGGGTGCTGCATAAAACCAGAGAATGAAATTAGCACAGATACCGTTCCATAAGCCAAATATGTAATAGAAAAAACCTACTCCCTGGCCAACGAAATGGACTCAACACCCCATATTCAGCACCTAGGAATATACGGGACGAGTAAGAGTCTTAATACCTATGGATTTATATGTCTCGGTAAGAGAATCAACCGTGTGTACAGTGACATAAACGCAGCAGTGAAAATCAGCTAAATCCCATTATCAAAATAAATTTCAAAAACAAAACACAATGACAGTGAAATAGAGAGCAATTCTTAAATAATTCATTCAGGGCTTGTGATGCAACCTGGATTTACCACATCTACACCCAGAGATGGGTGAGACATAAGGCTGGACACTTCGGGCTGATAGCATTGGTGAGGTTCCGTAAGCAAATGCAGACCCTTTGAAGTCATACTGCATGGTACCCATTCCATGGGTCCCAACTCTCCAGGTTTAAGGGATTCTTCCTTCAACTTAAACATGCTTGGGAACCCCAGAGTATGGTGCACCATGTGACCGGGAAGTCTTTTCAAATGCATCTCAGTTTTCGTCCCCTTTTACTCGTGTTCACAATTCCAGACCATTTACTAACACTCTCACCACTTGGAGAGTCAGTGCCTTTAACGTCCTGTTTGGCACAGTTTGCAATTTCCGCACAAGATGAACAGGAATAGGGAGAACAAATGAGTGACTAGCTGTAGGTGTCTGCATGGGCAAATTTTATGCTCATTTCCCACCAGGAAGAGGAATTAACCAAAGGCTCAGCATGCCGTGCCGGAACCAGATTAGGGCCTGAAGCAATCCTGCGGGTTTGCGGATAGCTCACAAGAAAGCGAGTTGAAGAAAGGAGCTCAGGGACACTGTAATTCACAAACGGGCAGAGTTATAATTGACAGCTATCGTCCAAAAATATATTGAAGGTAGGCTGCGAAGAGGACTTGAAAGCGGGGCAGAATTGCAGGAAAACGATTTCAGGGGGTAGACTGGAATTGCATTTAAAGCATACGAAAAGAGGCAGAACGTCGACAATGATGCACTTGGCCAAAAAGGGCGTATGCGTTTTTTCCTGAATATATTCAGGAAAAAACGCACACGCCCTTTTTGGCCAACCAAGCAAGCATGTTAAAGTAATCTGCACTACAATGAAGTCTCACTGCCCCCCGGTCAAAAGGGCCATCTGAAAAAAGTGTAAAATCCAGAAAGGCAGCACAGGCCATGGAGAACAGGAAGCCTTGTTATGCTGATGGGCGGGATGTAAATTGCCAACAGCCACTCTGGAGAAGTGTATGGTGTTTCCTCAAACACCTAAAAAACAAAGCAATGGAGCCTACGGCACTTCCACTTATGGTCCTATAGTTTAGGGAAATTAAAATCAAAAAGATGCAGCCACCCCAAATTTTCGAATGGCTCTGTTTACAATATACTCATCTATGGTACAAGTTAAATATCCCAGAAAACGGAAAATGGATAAAGAAGTTGTGCTACGAACGTACAATGGAATATCACTCAGCAATGAAATCTATGTCTTCAGGCCCGTCGCGGCATAACGAGTGGATTCAGGTATGAAGACTCTAAGTGAAATTAGTCACACAGAGAAAGAAACATCCTAAGATATCACTAATACACGGAATGTAAACTTGGCTACACATGAACTGAATTACAAAACAGAACAGGGCCTCAAATTTAGAAAACCAACCAATGCTTGCTTAAGGCGAAAGGTGAGTTGGGGTGCTACATAAAACCAGAGATTGAAATTAGCACAGATACCGTTCCATAAGTCAAATATGCAATAGTCAAGACCTACTCCTTGCTCAATAAAATAGACTCAACACCCCAAATTCAACGCCTAGGATTATACCTGACTAGTAAGAATCTTAAAACCCATGGATTTATATGTCTCCATAAGAGAATCAAGCGTGTGTACAGCGGTATAAACGCAGCAGTGAAAATCCGATAAATCCCATTATCAAAATGAATTATAAAAACAAAACACAATGACAGTGAAATAGAAAGCAATTCTTAAATAATTCATTCAGGGCTTGTGATGCAACCTGGATTTACCATATCTACACCCAGAGCTGGGTGAGACATAAGGCTGGACACTTTGAGCTGATAGCATTGGTGAGGTTCGGTGAGCAAATGCAGACCCTTTGAAGTCATACTGCATGATACCCATTCCATGGGTCCCAACTCTCCAGGTTTAAGGGATTCTTCCTTTAGCTAAAACATGCATGGGAAACCCAGAGTATGGTCCCTGTGACTGCGCAACGTTTTTAAATGCATCTAAGTTTTCGTCCCCTGATACTCGGGTTGACCATTCCGGACGGTATAATAACACTCTCCCCGCTTGGAGAGTCAGTGCCTTTAACCTCCTGTTTGACACAGTGTGCAATTTCTGCGCAAGATGAACAGGAATAGGGAGAAACAATGAGAGACTAGCTGTAGGTGTCTGCACGGGCAAATTTATGCTCATTTCCCTCCAGGAAGTGGAATTAACCAAAGGCTCAGCATGCCGGGCTGGAACCAGATTAGGGCCTGAAGCAATCCTGCGGTTTTGCGGCCAGCTCACAAGGAAACGAGTTGAAGAAAGGAGCTCAGGGGCACTGTCATTCACAAACCTACAGAGTTATAAATGACAACTATCGTCCAGAAATACATTGAAGAAGGCTGCGAAGAGGACTTGACAGCGGGGCAGAATTGCTGGAAAACGATTTCAGGGGGTAGACTGGAATTGCATTTAAAGCATAGGAAAGAGTCATAACGTCGACAATGATGCACTTGGCCAAAAAGGGCGTATGCGTTTTTACCTGAATATATTCAGGAAATAACGCATACGCACTTTTTGGCCAACCAAGCAACCGTGTAAAGGAAATCTGCACTACAATGAAGTCTCACTGCCCTCCGGTCAAAAGGGCCTTCTGAAAAAAGTGTAAAATCCAGAAAGGCAGGACAGGCCATGGAGAACAGGGAGCCTTGTTATGCTGATGGACGGGATATAAATTGCCAACAGCCACTCTGGAGAAGTGTATGGTGTTTCCTGAAACACCTAAAAAACAAAGCAACGGAGCGTACGGCACTTCCACTTAAGCTCCTATAGCTTAGGGAAATTAAAATCCAAAAGACACAGCCACTCTAAAATTTCAGAAGGCTCTGTTTACAAGAACCTCATCTACGGTACAAGTTAAATATCCCAGAAAGCGAAAAATGGATAAAGAAGTTGTGGTACGAACATACTTTGGAATAACACTCAGCAATGAAATCTAGGTCATCAGGCCCATCGCGGCATAATGAGTGGATTCAGGTACGATGATTCTAAGTGAAATAAGTCACACAAAACAAGAAACATCATAAGATATCACTAATACACGGAATGTAAACTTGGCTACACATGAACTGAATTACAAAACAGAACAGGGACTCAAATTTAGAAAAGCAACCAATGATTGCTTAAGGGCAAAGGTGAGTAGGGGTGCTGCATAAAACCAGAGATTGAAATTAGCACAGATACCGTTCCATAAGCCAAATATGTAATAGTCAAGACCTACTCCTTGCTCAACGACATGGACTCAACACCGCATATTCAACGCCTAGGAATACACCTGACTAGTAAGAATCTTCAAACCCATGGATTTATATGTCTCTGTAAGAGAATCAAGCGTGTGTACAGCGGCATAAAAGCAGCAGTGAAAATCCGATAAATCCCGTTATCAAACTAAATTACAAAAACAAACACAATGACAGTGAAATAGAGAGCAATTCTTAAATAATTCATTCAGGGCTTGTGATGCAACCTGGATTTACCACATCTACACCCAGAGCTGGGTGAGACATAAGGCTGGACACTTCTGACTGATAGTATTGGTGAGGTTCAGTGAGCAAATGCAGACCCTTTGAAGTCATACTGCATGGTACCCATTCCATGGGTCCCAACTCTCCAGGTTTAAGGAATTCTTCCTTCAGCTTAAACATGCTTGGGAATCCCAGAGTATGGTCCGCCGTGTGACTGGGAAACGATTTTAAATGCCTCTCAGGTTTCGTTCCCTGGTACTTGGGTTCACCATTCCAGACGCTTTACTAACTCTCTACCCACTTGGAGAGTCAGTGCGTTTAACCTCCTGTTTGGCACAGTTTGCAATTTCTGCGCAAGATGAACAGGAATAGGGAGAACCAATGAGAGACTAGCTTTAGGGTCTGCACGGGCAACTTAAATGTTCATTTCCCACCAGAAAGAGGAATTTACCAAAGTCTCAGCGTGCCGTGCCGAAACCATTTTAGGGCCTGAAGCAATCCTGTGGGTTTGCGGCCAGCTCACAAGCAAGCGAGTTGAAGAAAGGAGCTCAGGGACACTGTAATTAACAAACCTGCAGAGTTATAAATGACAGGTATCATACAAAAATATATTGAAGTAAGGCTGCGAAGAGGGCTTGAAACGGGGCAGAATTCCAGGAATATGATTTCAGGAGGTAGACGGGCAGCGCTCTGAAAGCATAGGAGAAGAGGCCGATCCTCGACAATGATGCACTTGGTCAAAAAGTGCATATGCGTTTTTTCAGGGCCCTCATTAAAGAGGGTAGGAGGCTCCCAGCATGCTTTCGTGGCCAACAGTGGGCCCACATCGCCAAGGCGATGTGAGCCAGCCAGGCAGGAGTGACCTCACATCAGAGGGCCCACCTCACAGAAGGGTAAGGAACCCAGCCAGGATCAGACTCTCACCAGAGTGCCCACATCAGCAAGGGGCTGTGAACCACGCAGGAGTATCATCACACCCGTGGGGCCACATCATCAAAAGTTGAGGTACACAAAAAATGTGGCCTCAAACCAGAGGACCCACATCACCATGAGTTTCGGAGCGAGGCAGGCAGGATTAACCTCACAACACATGGCCCATTGTATAAAAAAGGTGAGGAACCCAGCAGTTGGAACATCCCAGCAGGCGGCCCAGAGCACCGAGGCTATGGGATCCAGGCAGTGATGAACTCACAACAGAGGGCCCTCATCATGAAACTGTGAGCAAACCAGCCGTTGTGACCTCAGAGCACAAGGCCCACATCCCCATGGGGAAGGGAACCAAGCAGGAGTGTCATCGCACCAGTGGGCACACATCAGAAAATGTGGGGAGCCCAGCAGTTAGGGCCTGACGCCAGAGGGCTCTCATCACCGAGGAGAGGAGGCTCCCAGCAGGCTCCAACTGCTACCAGAGGGCCGCCATCACCAATGCGGGATGTGCCAGCCAGGCAGGAGTGACCTCAGAGCAGAGGGCCCACCTCACAAAAGTGTGAGGAACCCAAAGAGGATCAGACTCTCACCACAGGGCCCACATCACCAAGGGAATGGGAACCAGGCTGGAGTGTCCTCACACCAGTGAGGCGTCATCACCGAAATGTGAGTGACCCAGCACACGTGGCCTCAAACCAGAGGACACACATCACCAAGGGGCTGGGAGTGAGGCAGGCAGGAGGAGCCTCAAAACATAGGGCCCATGGAATAAAAATGGTGAGGAATCCAGCAGCTGGAACCTCCCAGCAGGCGGCCAGGAGCAGCGAGGCTATGGGATCCAGACCTGACTGAACTCAAAACAGAGGGCCCTCATCATGAAACTCTGAGCAACCCAGCCGTTGGGACCTCAGAGCAGAAGGCCCACATTCCCATGTGGTTGGGAACATGGCATAAGTGTACTCGCACCACAGGGCACACATCAGAGAATTTTGGGAGCTCAGAAGTTAGGGCCTGATGCCAGAGGGCCCTCATTACCAAGGGGAGGAGACTCCAAGCAGGCACCAACTCCCAACTGAGGGCCCATGTCGCCAAGGGGACGTGTGACAGCCAGGCAGGAGTGACCTCACAGCAGAGGGCCTACCTCACAGAAGGGTGAGGAACCCAGCCAGGATAAGACTCTCACCAGAGGGCCCACATCACCAAGGGGATCAGAAACAGGCAGGACTGTCTTCACACCAGTGTGGCCACATCATAGAAAGGTGAGGAACCCAGCACATGTGGCCTAAACCAGAAGACCCACATCTCCAAGGGGCTCGGAGTGAGGCAGGCAGGAGGAGCCTCAAAACACAGGGCCCATAGAATAAAAAAGCTGAGGAATCCTGCAGTGGGAACCTCCCAGCAGGCGGCCCAGAGCACCGAGTCTATGCGATCCAGGCTGCAGTGAACTCACAGCAGAGGGCCCACATCATGAAACTGTGAGCAACCCATCCATTGGGACCTCAGAGCAGAAGGCCCACATCCCCATGGGGATGGGAACCTCGCAGGAGTGTCCTCACACCACTTAGCACGTATCAGAAAATGTGGGTACCCAGCAGTTAGGGCCTGATGCAAGAGGGCCGTCATCACCGAGGGGAGGAGGCTCCCAGCAGGCTCCAACTGCCACAAGAGGGCCGATGTTGCCCTGGCGGGGTGTGCCAGCCAGGCAGGAGTGACCTCACAGCAGAGGGCCCACCTCACAGAAGGGTGAGGAACCCAGCCAGGATCAGACTCTCACCAGAGGGCCCACATCATCAAAGGGATAGGAACCAGGCAGGAGTGTCCTCACACCAGTGGGGCCACATCATCGAAAGGTGAGGGACCCAGCACACGTGGCCTCAAACAAGAGGACACACATCACCAAGGGGCTGGGAGTGAGGCAGGCAGGAGGAGTCTCCAAACAGAGGGCCCATAGAAGAAAAAAGGTGAGGAATCCCGCAGTTGGAACCTCCCCGCAGGCGGCCAGGAGCAGCGAGGCTATGGGATCCAGGCCGGAGTGAACTCACACCAGAGGGCCCTCATCATGAAACTGAGCCACCCACTGTTGGGACCTCAGAGCAGAAGGCCCATATTCCCATGGGGTTGGAAACCTGGCAGGAGTGTACTCACACCACAGGGCGCACATCAGAAAATTTTGGGAGCCCAGGAGTTAGAGCCTGACGCCAGAGGGCCCTCATTACCGAGGGGAGGAGACTCCCAGCAGGCACCAACTCCCAACTGAGGGCCCACGTCGCCAAGGTGACGTGTGCCAGTCAGGCAGGAGTGACCTCACAGCAGAGGGCCTACCTCACAGAAGGGTGAGGAAACCAGCCAGGATAAGACTCTCACCAGAGAGCCCACATCACCAAGGGGACCGGAACAAGGCAGGAATGTCCTCACACCAGTGTGGCCACATTATAGAAAGGTGAGGAACCCAGCACATGTGGCCTAAACCAGAGGACCCACATTTCCAAGGTTCTCCGAGTGAGGCAGGCAGGAGTAGCCTAACAACACAGGGCCCACAGAATAAAAAATGTGAGGAATCCAGCAGTTGGAACCCCCCAGCAGGTGGCCCAGAGTACGGAGTCTATGGGATCCAGGCCACAGTGAACTCACAGCAGAGGGCTCACATCATGACACTGTGAGCAACCCAGCTGGTGGGACCTCAGAGCAGAAGGCCCACATCCCCATGGGGATGGGAACGTGGCAGGAGTGTACTCGCACGACAGGGCACATATCAGAAAATTTTGGGAGCCCATGAGTTAGGGCCTGACGCCAGAGGGCCCTCATTACCGAGGGGAGGAGACTCCCAGCAGGCACCAACTCCCAACTGAGGACCCACATCGCCAAGGTGATGTGTGCCAGCCAGGCAGGAGTGACCTCACAGCAGAGGGCCCACCTCCCAGAAGGGTGAGGAATCCAGCCAGGATCAGACTCTCACCAGAGGGCCCCCATCACCAAGGGGATGGGAACCAGGCAGGAGTGTCCTCACACCAGTGGGGCCACATCAATAAAGGTGAGGAAACCGGCACATGTGGCCTCAAACCAGAGGACCCACATCACAAAGGGGCTGGGAGTGAGTCAGGAAGGAGGAGCATGAAAACACAGGACCCAAAGAATAAAAATGGTAAGGAATCCAGCAGTAGGAACCTCCCAGCAGGCGGCTCAGAGCACAGAGTCTATGGGATCTAGGCCTGAGTGAACTAACACCAGAGAGCCAACATCCTGAAACTGTGAACAACACAGGTGTTGGGACCATAGAGCAGAAGGCACATGGGGATGGGAACCTGGCAGGAGTGCCCTCACACCACTTAGCACGTATCAGAAAATGTGGGTAACCAGCAGTTAGGGCCTGATGCCAGAGGGCCTCATCACTGAGGGGAGGAGGCTCCCAGCGGGCTCCAACTGCCACCAGAGGGCCGACGTCGCCAAGGCGGGGTGTGTCAGCCAGGCAGGAGTGACCTCAGAGAAGAGGGCCCACCTCACAGAAGTGTGAGGAGCCCAACCAGGATCAGACTCTCACTGGAGGGCTCACATCACCAAGGGGATGGGAACCAGGCAGGAGTGTCCGCACACCAGTGGGGCCACATCTGCGAAAGGTGAGGAACCCAGCACATGTGGCCTCAAACCAGAGGACACACATCACCAAGGGGCTGGGAGTGAGGCAGGTGTCTGGAGGGGCACATTTAACTCTAATTTCCCACCAGGAAGAGGAATTAACCAAAGGCTCAGAGTGCCGTGCGGGACCCTGATTACGGCCTGAAGCAAACCTGCGGTTCTGTGGCCAGCTTTCAAGGAAACGAGTTAAGAAAGGAAATCACAGGCACTGTAATTCACAAACCTGCAGAGTTATAAATGACAGCTATTGGCAAAAATATATTGAAGTAAGTCTGCACAGAGGACTTGAAAACGAGGCAGAATTGCAGGAATCATATTTCAGGAGGTAGATTGGAATTGCATTTAAAGCATGTGAAAAGCGGCAGATCTTTGACAGTGATGCACTTGGACAAAAAGTGCGTATACATTTTTTCCTGAATATATTCAGGAAAAAACGCATATGCCCTTTGTGGCCAACCAAGAATTCGAGCAATGGAAATCCGCACTACAATGAACTCTCATTTCCCATTCGTCAAAAGAGTCATCTGAAAAAAGTGTAAAACCCAGAAACACAGGACAGGCCATGGAGAACAGGGAGCCTTGTTATGCTGATGGACGGGATGTAAATTGCCAACAGACACTCTGGTGATGTTTATGGTGTATGCTGAAACATCTAAAAAACAAAGCTACAGAGCCTAGGGCACTTCCACTTTTGGCCCTATAGCTTAGGAAAATTAAAATCAACAAGACACAGCCAACACAATATCCAGGGCTGCTGTGTTTACAAGAACCTCGAGTCCAGTACAAATTAAATATCCCAGAAAGAAAAAAATGGATAAAGGAGTTGTCCTACTTACGTACAATGGAATATCACTCAGCAATGAAATCAATGTCATCAGGCCTGTAGCAGCAAATTGAGTGGATTTAAGTATGATGATTCTAAGAGAAATATGTCACACAGAGAAACATAATTATCATAAGATATCACAAATAGAGGGAGTGTAAACTTGGCTACACATAAACTGAATTACAAAACCGAACAGAGTCTCACATTTAGATAAAAACTTATGCTTGCTTAACGGGAAAGTTGAGTTGGGGTGCTGTATAAAACCAGAGATTGAAATGAGCACACATACCGTTCCATAAGCCAAATATGTAATAGACAAGACCTACTCTTTGCTCAACGAAATAGACTAATCCATGGTGTATCACCTCACACCTGTTAGAATGGGCATCATCAGAAAATCTACAAACAACAAATGCTGGAAAGGGTGCGGAGATAAGGAAACCTCTTCCACTATTGTTGGGAATGTAAA
Source organism: Delphinapterus leucas (assembly GCF_059928025.1). Classification (NCBI taxonomy): domain Eukaryota; kingdom Metazoa; phylum Chordata; class Mammalia; order Artiodactyla; family Monodontidae; genus Delphinapterus; species Delphinapterus leucas. The sequence continues at coordinate 115,622,250 of NC_143135.1, read as the reverse complement.
TTGATGCAGTCACTGTGGAGAACATTATGGAGTTTCTTATAAAACTAAGAATAGAATTACCATATAATACAGCAATCCCACTACTGGGCATATACCCAGACAAAACCATAAAACGAAAAGAGACATTCACCGCAATGTTCATTGCATCACTATTTACAATATCCAGGTAATGGAAGCAACCTAAATGCCCACAGACAGACGAATGCATAAAGATGAGGTACATATATAAAATGGAATATTACTAAGCCATAAAAAGGAATGAAATTGGGTCATTTGTAGAGACGTTGATGGATCTAGAGACTGTCATACAGAGTGAAGTAAGTCAGAAAGAGAAAAACAAATCCTGTATATAAATGCATATATGTGGAACCTAGAAAGGTTGTACAGATGAACCGTTTTGCAAGGCAGAAATAGAGCAACAGATGTAGACAACAAACGTATGGACACCAAGGGGGGAAAGCTGTTAGGGGGGTGGTGGTGGGAGGAGTTGAGTGATTGGGATTGGCATGTATACATTTCTATGTATAAAATAGGTAACCAAAAAGAACCTGCTGTATAAAAAAATAAAATTCAAAATTACAAAAAGTAAAACAGAAAAAATATTCTTCCCTTCACATACATGTATTTATATGAATAAATTATTTCTATGCTTATATCTGTAAATACAAAAAAGAGGAATAAAATCTACCTTGAACCAAAAACGAAAAAAAGAAAAAAAAACAGAACCCACCAGTTACACAGAGGAAAACCGTATCAGGGCCCTTGCTCCAGTTGTAAACAATTCTGAAGTTGGTCAGTGTTGGGGAATCATCTCCCATTCAGCCAGCATGCCCCACGCAACAAGCGTCCTCATTGCAAAGCTGGGGGCCCGTGCCGAGGCATCTGTGAGTAAACGTGGGCCGAGCCCCAGGCCAGCTGCTGCTGAAATGTTCCCACCCTTCCCAGGTAAAACACCTGAATATGTACAAGGACTTGAAAGCCTAGAGGAAGGGCCATGGAGCCACATGAGCGACAGCATGCCAGCCGACTTGGTGCCTGCAGGCCAGACAGGATGGTCCTGGCCCTGGGTGCTCTTCTGGAAGCTTTCCATTTCCCTGCCTGAGATACCCCTCCTGTCCCAGCACCCACTGCTTTCTTCCTTACTCACCTCTGCCCAGGGAGAAATTCCAGCGGCAGGTATGGGTGGCACATCCTCTTCTTTAGCAGGTGGCATCTTGGCAACTGCTGCAGAAAGTCCAGCAGAGCCCCACTCACACTGGGCCACCCACAAAGCCGTGGCCTCTCACTCCCTCCCACCAGTCCAGCCCCGAGACTGCTGACAGGGCAGAAAATGGCGTCAGGCACAGCTGCAGGGGCTCTTGCTGCCTGGAGCGGTGTTTATATTGATCTCAACCCAGGCACACCTGGGGAGGGATAGCCGGCATGGTCAGGCTTCCCAGGCCAGCCAATAATCACCCCTCAAGGGCTCACAGTTGCAGAAACTGGAACTTGCTGAATCGGCCAGGTCCAAGGAAGAGGTGTGGGCTCCTGAGAGTCAGGATAGACAAGGGGCTGCAGCTCTGGCTTGTTTTCTAATTATATTATCTGGCCCATGAGTGGGAGACAACTTCAAGAAAACCATCTCCTAATGAGAAGTACCCAGGAGGCAGGGAGAGCAGGGGTGGGTGGTGGGTGGAGACAGAGGCCTGGTGCCCCGGGTGCAGTGGAAATCTCTGGAAGACCAGGTGGAGGGAGGCCACACAGAGTGATGCCCAGGGTCACAGACCTGTCGGAGCTGCTGTTTGTTAGTTCAAGTCCTGCTCTGAGGTGCTCTGTGTCAGATCTGAGTGACAGGTGAGCTGGGAGTGCTCTGCAATGAGGGCGATGTGCATGGCTCCTGTGTGCCCAGCCCTGCCACGGTACCTGAAAGGGTAGCTCTGTATCCTGGGAGCGGCCTGACCACGAGAGCCCCATGGGCTGCAGGGGAACCTGCCCAGTGAGTCCCATATCCTGGGAGGGACCTGAACAAGAGAGCCCCGTGGGCTGGGGTGGGGGTGGGGTACCTGCCCAGGTGAGCTCCATATCCTGGGATTGGCCTGACCTCGAGAGCCCCATGGGCTGCTGGAGTCCTGGTAAAAGATGTCAGGACAGTCAGTGAAGCCACCGAGGATATACCTCCAGTAGTTCCTAAACCCTACACCCTGCTGGTCATTCTACTAACCACCAGGACATGGTATTCTGTATTAGTCTTCAATGAAGCCTTCTTTTGTATTCTATTAGTCCCAGAGTCACAAGAAATTTTGGCTTGTGAGTGGCAGGACTCAACATACAACTAAAACAATACTTCCGGGCCGTCTTGCCCCAAGGGTTCAAAAATTCCCACACCATCTTTGGGGAAAGCTCAGCTAAAGACCTAAAAGTTCTACCTCTGGAAAAGGAAACACTCCTTCAATATGCAGACGACATTCTGATCGCCAGCCCTACTAAGGAGACCTCTGAACTACAAAGCCAATAAAGGATACAAATTGTCCAAGAAAAAGCTCAAATATAACAGACTATGGTGACCTGCGTGGGCTGCATTCTCACAGAAGGTCGGAGAAGCCCATCCCAGGAAAGGGAAGAAACAATTTACAGCCTTACCCATTTCTAAAACTAGAAGACAGCTTAGGGGCTCCTGGGGAGGCCAGGGTTTGCTGCTTCTGGATCCCTAACTACAGTCTACTAGCTGGGCCTCTATATGAAACACTGAAAGAAAAAGATGATGATCCTTTTGAATAGAATCCAGAAGTAGCCTTTCAAGAATGGAAAGAGCAGTCAATTCAGACCCTTGCCCTGGAACTCCCTAATTTAGCTAAACCCTTTGACCTTTACATTCCTAGTGAACGGTGAATCGCCATTGGAGTATTAGTGCAAAACCTGGGACCACTTGAAATGGAACAATGCAAGAATGCCATCCAGGTAGGATAAACTACGGTCACCAAGGGGCTTGGCCCACCGCCACATCTGGCCAAGATACTGGCAGTATCTGAAAACCTGGAAATCAGCAGCCAAAAAGGCCACCTCCCTCCTAAGGGAAAAGGACCCCACGTGGTGATCCTAACCCCCAACCATGCCCTGAAGTTGCAGGGTTTGCTCCGTGGGCACACTGACCTTGAGTGAGGAGGTCCTCCAACTCCAACCTCCAGAGAGATAACTGGGGCAAAGGGGCACCATGACGACTCGTGTGACCATCACTTGACCTGGAGTTTCTCTCATAAAACAACAAGAGTGTGTCCCAAAAGAGTAGACTACTGCTTGCAGGACTTACTGCACCCAGAGGGGAGGTAATAATCTTGGCAGGGGAACCGTATATCACGCTGTCACCATAGAAAAGCCTACAGACACTGTGATGATGGTGGCCAATAAGACCGGCTGGACTCCTGTTTACTTCAAAAGGCTGTTGACTCAGTGGCCATCATGGTCCTTCATCACCACTGACCCTGGACTGTCTGGGAGTTGAGCAGTCAGGGTGCTGACACTTGGTGCTGTTTTTACGTTAATTCAGGGGCCTAATTGAAGAAAGCACAGACTACTGGTCAGAGCATCTAGGCTGGCAGAAACGGTCAGCCTAAAGTGGCCGAACAAATGTGGGGCGGGGTGAAACTGGACCTCACAGCGTCACTGCACATCTCCTTCCTGGACCCTTAAAGGTCATTAGAATCTATAACACTACCAATACTTGTGCTCAGGCGGACGAGCAGGGAGGCAGGAGGCCTGCGGACAATCAACGTCACCTGGAGGCTGCTGGGGAGAAGTTCAGACCCTCTCCCACGTGTATGAGGGCTCCTAACTCAGCACTCAGCAGTTACAGATGAAGGGTCTGCACCCTCAGCACTCTAAGAATGAGGAAGGGGACAAAATGCAGAAGAGGGGTTTGTCCCAGGCAAAGCCCCTTAAAAATCCCTGGGAGATAAAAATAGAGTCTGGGCAATAAAATAAAGTCTAACCTTTTTTATCCTTTGTGCTTTGTCTAATTTCACGTGCTCCTAGGGTCCCGCATACAGAGGTTCAACAGCCGGCACTTCAGACCAGATTTCCTAGTGCAGAATGGCTGGGTCGACACTTCAGCTCCTGGAGCACAGTGTAGACTCCGCGATATAGAGCCTGAGCTGCAGCCAACCGGGCCCTCGAGAGCTCCGCCCCCTCCCTCCCACTGACTCTGACAGGATCTCTACACAGCAGCCCAGCCCACAGCCCACGGGATAGCACATGCTCTCACCTCTGCATTCTCTGATCAAAATATAAAGTTTCCTTTGCTTCTGAATCAAACTCAGTCTCGATCTGTTGGCTCGAATGACACTGGGCAGGGGGACACTTGTTGGGGTCCACTCTGGAGGATCAGTAACAGAAATTGAGAACATTGTAACTTCAATGAACAGATGTGTGAGCCAAACTGTAATTAACATAGAACAGTGTATAAGGCTCGGGTAAAATAAGATGTTTCTAACACTTCCATTTGATATTTCCATCACTTTATTATAAGCAAGTTCAGTGAAAGGTTTGTCTTATTTGTCAGGTCAATACTAGAGAAACGAAGTGATTTCTTTCCAAGGATGTACATCTAATAATCTTGGTTAAAGCTTCAATCTTGTTTTAAATGCTTTTCCATTGAAAATGATACCTCTCTTTCAGCTCCCCCATTTCTGAGAAGTATAAAATCTTATAATTTATTATTACCAAAGGGGAAAGGTGGGAGGAGGGATAAATTAACAGTTTGGGATTAACACATACACACTGCTATGTATAAAATCGATCATCAACAAGGAACTACTGTACAGCACAGGGAACTACACTCAATATTTTGCAATAACCTATAAGGGGAAATAATCTTAAAAAAGAATAGATATTTTTATTGACATCATCTATTAATGACAGTTAAAATGGAACCTAACGGAAGCCGGTGGTGAGTGCTTCTGACCCTGAAGACTTCAATCATCTAAAGTTTGGACTCTGCCTACTTCCCAAGGCCCTTAATGAACATATGTGTAGCCGTAGCTTAAAAAATTCCCCAGTTTGGGTTGTGGAGAGACAGTGATTTTGAAAAAGCCCTGGTGTTCTCCTCACATGAATGGGACCCTTCCTACAGCTAAAATATGCCTGTCACACCCAGAAGATGGTATACCGTCTGATCGGGAAGAGTTTGGAAAAGGCATCTCATCTCCTCATCTCCTGGTGCTCGGGTTCACCCCTCCAGCGTCTTTACGAACACTCTCCCCACTTGGAGATGTCAGCACTGTCAACATCCTGTTGCATACAGTTTGGAATTTGTCCAGAGGATGAAGCAGAAGGAGGAGGAACAATGAGAGACAAGTCCTAGGTGTTCGGACAGGCACATGTCACTCTAATTTCCAATCAGGAAGACGAATTGACTAAAAGCTAGGGTTGCCCATGGAAACAGAATAGGGCTTGAGGAAATCCCGCTGCTTTGTGGCCAGTTCCCATAAACACAAGTTGAAAAATGGAACTCAGGGCCGCTAAAATTCACGAAACTGCAGAGTTGAAAATATCTCTCACTGAAAAATGTCTTGAGGAAAGTCAGAGAAAAGAACTTGTAAGCAACGGAGAGTGGCAGGAAAGGGATTGGAAGAGGTAGAAAGGACTCGCCATTAAGCACAAGAAAAGGGGCTGAACATTGCCAACATTGCAGTTGGCCAAAAAGGGTGTATGCGTCTTTTTCTGTATATATTCAAGAAAAGGGCATACACTTTTTTAGCCAACCAAACAGGTGGGCACAGGAAATCAGTACTACAAAACATATCACTTCGCATCAGTCAGAAGAGCCTTCCTCATAAAGTGTAAACACCAGAAATGCAGGACAGGGCAAGGAGAAAAGGGAGCCCTGTGAGGCTTATAGTGGAAATGTATATTGCCAATGGTCACTCTTGAGAAGTGTATTGTGTTTACTAAAGCATCTAAAAAATGAGCTACAGAGCACAGGGCACTTGCACTCATGGACGTATATCTTGGGAAAGACAAAAATGGAGAGGACACAGGCACCCCAATGTTTACCGCCTCTCTGTTTAAAAGATCCTCGACTAGGATATAATTTATATGTCTCTGGAGGGAAAAAATGGATAGAGGTGTGGCACTTATGTAGAGTGGAATATTACTCAGCCTGAAAATCAGTGAAATATGGCCAGTTGTAACAACCCCAGAGTAGTTACGTATGATCATTCAAAGTCACATAATTCAAAAAGAAAAAGACATACGATATTACTAATACATGGAATGTAAACGTGGCTACAAATGACCTGAATTACAAAACAGAATGGGGTCTCAAATTTAGAAGACCAACTTATGTTTGCTTAAGGAAAAAGGAGAGTTGGGGAGCTGCATAAAACCAGAGATTGAAATTAGCACAGATACCGTTCCATAAGCCAAATATGTAATAGAAAAAACCTACTCCCTGGTCAACGAAATGGACTCAACACGCCATATTCAACACCTACGAATACACCTGACTAGTAAGAATCTTCAAAATCATGGATTTATATGTCTCCGTAAGAGAATCAAGCGTGAGTACAGCGGCATGAACGCAGCAGTGAAAATGCGATAAATCCCATTATCAAAATAAATTATAAAAACAAAACACAATGAGAGTAAAATAGAGAGCAATTCTTAAATAATTCATTCAGGGCTTGTGATGCAACCTGGATTTACCACATCTACACCCAGAGCTGAGTGAGACATAAGGTTGGGCACTTCGGGCTGATAGCATTGTTGAGGTTCGATGAGCAAATGCAGACCCTTTGAAGTCATACAGCATGGTACCCATTCCATGGGTCCCAACTCTCCAGGTTTAAGGGATTCTTTCTTCAGCTAAAACATGCATGGGAAACCCACAGTATGGTGCACCGTGTGACCAGGAAAGGTTTTCAAATGCATCTCAGTTTTCGTCCCCTTTTACTCGGGTTCACCATTCCAGACTTTATGAACACTCTCCCCACTTGGAGAGTCAGTGCCTTTAAACACCTGTTTGGCACAGTTTGCAATTTCTGCGCAAGATGAACAGGAATAGGGAGAACCAATGAGAGACTAGCAGTAAGTGTCTGCACGGGCAAATTTAATGCTCAATTCCCACCAGGAAGAGGAATTAACCAAAGGATCAGCATGCCGTGCCGGAACCAGATTAGGGCCTGAAGCAATCCTGCGGGTTTGCGCCCAGCTCACAAGTTGCGAGTTGAAGAAAGGAGCTCAGGGGCACTGTAACTCACAAACATGCAGAGTTATAAATGACAGCTATCGTCCAAAAATATATTGAAGGAAGGCTGCGAAGACGACTTGTAAGCGGGGCAGAATTGCAGGAAAACGATTTCAGGGGGTAGACGGGAATTGCATTTAAAGCATAGGAAAAGAGGCAGAACGTCGACAATGATGCTCTTGGCCAAAAAGTGCGTATGCGTTTTTTCCTGAATTTATTCAGGAAAAAAAGCATATGCACTTTTTGGCCAACCAAGCAAGCATGTTAAAGAAATCTGCACTACAATGAAGTCTCATTGCCCCCCGGGCAAAAGGGCCATCTGAAAAAAGTGTAAAGTCCAGAAAGGCAGCACAGGCCATGGAGAACAGGGAGCCTTGTTATGCTGATGGGCGGGATGTAAATTGCCAACAGCCACTCTGAAGAAGTGTTTGGTGTTTTCCGGAACACATAAAAAACAGAGCAACGGAGCCTACGGCATTTCTACTTATGCTCCTATAGTTTAGGGACATTAAAATCAAAAACACACAGCCACCCCAAAGTGTCGGACGGCTCTATTTACAAGAACCTCGTCTACGGTACAAGGTAAATATCCCAGAATGTGAAAAATGGATAAAGAAGTTGTGGTACGTACGTACAATGGAATATCACTCAGCAATGAAATCTATGTCATCAGGCCCGTCGCGGCATAATGAGTGGATTCATTTACGATGATTCTAAGTGAAATAAGTCACACAGAAAATGAAACATCATAAGATATCACTAATACACGGAATGTAAACTTGGCTACACATGAACTGAATTACAAAACAGAACAGGGTCTCAAATTTAGAAAACCAACATATGCATGCTTAAGGGGAAAGGTGAGTTCGCGTGCTGCATAAAACCAGAGATAGAAATTAGCACAGATAACTTTCCATAAGCCAAATATGTCATAGTCAAGACCCACCACTTGCTCAACGAAATGGACTAAACACCACATATTCAACACCTAGGAATACACCTGACTAGTAAGAATCTTCAAACCCATGGATTCATATGCCTCCGTAAGAGAATGAAGCGTGTGTACAGCGGCATGAATGCAGCAGAGAAAATCTGATAAATCCCATTGTCAAAATGAATTACAAAAACAAAACACAAGGGCAGTGAAATAGAGAGCAATTCTTAAATAATTCATTCAGGGCTTGTGATGCAACCTGGATTTACCACATATACACCCAGAGCTGAGTGAGACATAAGGTTGGGCACTTCGAGCTGATAGCATTGGTGAGGTTCGATAAGCAAATGCAGACCCTATGAAGTCATACTGCATGGTAGCCATTCCATGGGTCCCAACTCTCCAGGTTTAAGGGATTCTTCCTTCAGCTAAAACATGCATGGGAAACACACATTATGGTGCACCATGTGACAGGGAAACGTTTTCAAATGCATCTCTGTTTTCGTCTCGTTTTACTTGGGTACACCATTCCAGACCCTTTAATAACACTCTCCCCACTGGGAGAGTCTGTACCTTTAACCTCCGGTTTGGCACAGTTTGCAATTTCTGCGCAAGATGAACAAGAATAGGGAGAACCAATGAGAGACTAGCTGTAGGTGTCTGCACGGGCAAATTTAATGCTCATTTCCCACCAGGACGAGGAATTAACCAAAGGCTCAGCATGCCGTGCCGGAACCAGTTTAGGGCCTGAAGCAATCCAGCAGTTTTGCGGCCAACTTACAATAAAGGAAGTTGAAGAAAGGAGCTCAGGGACACTGTAACTCACAAACCTGCAGAGTTATAAATGACAGCTATCGTCCAAAAATATATTGAAGGAAGGCTGCGAAGAGGACTTGAAAGCGTGGCAGAACTGCAGGAAAACGATTTCAGGGGCTAGACTGGAATTGCATTTAAAGCATAGGAAAAGAGGCAGAACGTCGACAATGATGCACTTGGCCAAAAAGGGCGTATGCGTGTTTTCCTGAATATATTCAGGAAAACACGCATACGCCCTTTTTGGCCAACCAAGCATGCATGTTAAAGAATTCTGCACTAAAATGAAGTCCCACTGCCCCTCGGTCAAAAGGGCCATCTGAAAAAAGTGTAAAATCCAGAAATGTAGCACAGGCCATGGAGAACAGGGAGCCTTGTTATGCTGATGGGTGGGATGTAAATTTCCAAGAGCCACTCTGGAGAAGTGCATGGTTTTTCCTGAAACACCTAAAAAACAAAGCAACGGAGCCTACGGCACTTCAACTTATGGTCCTATAGATAAGGGAAATTAAAATCAAAAACACACAGCCACCCCAAAGTTTCAGACGGCTCTGTTTACAAGAACCTCGTCTACGGTACAAGTTAAATATCCCAGAAAGCGAAAAATGGATAAAGAAGTTGTGGTACGTACGTATAATGGAATATCACTCACCAATGAAATCTATGTCATCAGGCCCGTCGTGGCATAATGAGTGGATTGAGGTACGATGATTCTAAGTGAAATATGTCACACAGAAAATGAAACATCATAAGATATCACTAATACACGGAATGGAATCTTGGCTACACATGAACTGAATTACAAAACAGAACAGGGTCTCAAGTTGAGAAAACCAACTTATGTTTGCTTAAGGGGAAAGGTGAGTTGGGGTGCTGCATAAAACCAGAGATAGAAATTAGCAGAGATACCATTCCATAAGTCAAATATGTAATAGTCAAGACCTACCCCTTGCTCAACGAAATGGGCTAAACACCCTATATTCAACGCCTAGGAATACACCTGACTAGTAAGAATCTTCAAACCCATGGATTTATATGTCTCCGTAAGAGAATGAAGCGTGTGTACAGCGGCATGAACGCAGCAGAGAAAATCCGATAAATCCCATTATCAAAATGAATTACACAAACAAAACCCAAGGACAGTGAAATAGAGAGCAATTCTTAAATAATTCATTCAGGGCTTGTGATGCAACCTGGACTTACCTCATCTACACCCAGAGCTGAGTGAGACATAAGGTTGGACACTTCGGGCTGATAGCATTGGTGAGGTTCGATGAGCAAATGCAGACCCTTTGAAGTCATACTGCATGGTACCCATTCCATGGGTCCCAACTCTCCAGGTTTAAGCGATTCTTCCTTCAGTTAAAACATGCATGGGAAACCCACAGTATGGTGCACCGTGTGACCGGGAAACGTTTTCAAATGCATCTCAGTTTTCGTCGACTTTTACACGGGTACACAATTCCAGACCCTTTACTAACACTCTCCCCACTTGGAGAGTCAGTGCCTTTAACCTGCTGTTTGGCACAGTTTGCAATTTCTGCGCAAGATGAACAGGAATAGGGAGATCCAATGAGAGACTAGCTGTAGGTTTCTGCACCGGCAAATTTAACGCTCATTTCACACCAGGAAGAGGAATTAACCAAATGCTCAGCATTTCATGCCGCAATAAGATTAGGGCCTGAAGCAATCCTGCGGTTTTGGGGCCAGCTCACAAGAAAGCGATTTGTAGAAAGGAGCTCAGGGGTACTGTAATTCACAAACCTGCAGAGTTATAAATGACAGCTACCGTCCAAAAATATATTGAAGGAAGGCTGCGAAGAGGACTTGAAATCGGGGCAGAATTGCAGGAAAACGATTTCAGCGGGTAGACGGGAATTGCATTTAAAGCATAGGAAAAGAGGCAGAACGACCACAATGATGCACTTGGCCAAAAAGGGCGTATGCGTTTTTTCCTGAATATATTCAGGAAAAAACGCATACGCCCTTTCTGGCCAACCAAGCAAGCATGTTAAAGAAATCTGCACTACAATGAAGTCTCAGTGCCCCCAGGTCAAAAGGGCCATCTGAAAAAAGTGTAAAATCCAGAAAGGCAGCACAGGCCATGGAGAACAGGGAGCCTTGTTATGCTGATCGGCGGAATGTAAATTGCCAACAGCCACTCTGGAGAAGTGTATGGTGTTTCCCGGAACACCGAAAAAACAAAGCTACGGAGCCTACGGCACTTGCACTTATGGTCCTATAGCTTAGGGAAATTAAAATCAAAAACACACAGCCACCCCAAAGTGTCGGACGGCTCTGTTTACAAGAACCTCGTCTACGGTACAAGTTAAATATCCCAGAATGTGAAAAATGGATAAAGAAGTTGTGGTATGTACGTACAATGGAATATCACTCAGCAAAGAAATCTATGTCATCAGGCCCGTCGCGGCATAATGAGTGGATTCAGGTACGATGATTCTAAGTGAAATAAGTCACACAGAAAATGAAACATCATAAGATATCACTAAAACACGGAATGTAAACTTGGCTACACATGAACTGAATTACAAAATAGAACAGGGTCTCAAATTTAGAAAACCAACTTATGCTTGCTTAAGGGGAAAGGTGAGTTGGGGTGCTGCATAAAACCAGAGATAGAAATTAGCACAGATACCTTTCCATAAGCCAAATATGTAATAGTCAAGACCTACCCCTTGCTCAACGAAATGGACTAAACACCCCATATTCAACGCCTAGGAATACACCTGACTAGTAAGAATCTTCAAACCCATGGATTTATATGTCTCCGTAAGAGAATGAAGCGTGTGTACAGCGGCATGAATGCAGCAGAGAAAATCCGATAAATCCCATTATCAAAATGAATTACACAAACAAAACCCAAGGACAGTGAAATAGAGAGCAATTCTTAAATAATTCATTCAGGGCTTGTGATGCAACCTGGATTTACCACATCTACACCCAGAGCTGAGTGAGACATAAGGTTGGGCACTTCGGGCTGATAGCATTGGTGAGGTTCGATGAGCAAATGCAGACCCTTTGAAGTCATACAGCATGGTACCCATTCCATGGGTCCCAACTCTCCAAGTTTAAGGGATTCTTCCTTCAGCTAAAACATGCATGGGAAACCCACAGTATGGTGCACCGTGTGACTGGCAAACGTTTTCAAATGCATCTCAGTTTTCGTCCCCTTTTACTCGGGTTCACCATTCCAGACCCTTTACGAACACTCTCCCCACTTGGAGAGTCAGTGCCTTTAACCTCCTGTTGGGCACAGTTTGCAATTTCTGCGCAAGATGAAAAGGAATAGGGAGAACGAATGAGAGACTAGCTCTAGGTGTCTGCACGGGCAAATTTAACGCTCATTTCCCACCAGGAAGAGGAATTAACCATAGGCTCAGCATGCCGTGCCGGAACCAGACTAGGGCCTGAGGCAATCCTGTGGGTTTGCGGCCAGCTCACAAGATAGCGAGTTGAAGAAATGAGCTCAGGGACACTGTAACTCACAAATCTGCAGAGTTATAAATGACAGCTATCGTCCAAAAATATATTGAAGGAAGGCTGCGAAGACGACTTGTAAGTGGGGCAGAATTGCAGGAAAACGATTTCAGGGGGTAGACGGGAATTGCATTTAAAGCATAGGAAAAGAGGCAGAACGTCGACAATGATGCTCTTGGCCAAAAAGGGCGTATGCGTTTTTTCCTGAATATATTCAGGAAAAAACGCATACGCCCTTTTTGGCCAACCAAGCAAGCATGTTAAAGAAATCTGCACTACAATGAAGTCTCACTGCCCCCCGGTCAAAAGGGCCATCTGAAGAAAGTGTAAAATCCAGAAAGGCAGCACAGGCCATGGAGAACAGGGAGCCTTGTTATGCTGATGGGCGGGATGTAAATTGCAAACAGCCAGTCTGGAAAAATGTATGGTGTTTCCCGGAACATCTAAAAACAAAGCAACGGAGCCTATGGCACTTCCCCTTATGGTCCTATAGCTTACGAAAATTAAAATCAAAAACACACAGCCACCCAAAAGTCTCGGGTGGCTCTGTTTACAAGAACCTCGTCTACGGTACAAGTTAAATATCCCAGAATGTGAAAAATGGATAAAGAAGTTGTGGTACGTACGTACAATGGAATATCACACAGCAATGAAATCTATGTCATCAGGCCCGTCGCAGCATAATGAGTGGATTCAGGTACGATGATTCTAAGTGAAATAAGTCACACAGAAAATGAAACATCATAAGATATCACTAATAGACGGAATGTAAACTTGGCTACACATGAACTGAATTACAAAACAGAACAGGGTCTCAAATTTAGAAAACCAACTTATGTTTGCTTAAGGGGAAAGGTGAGTTGGGGTGCTGCATAAAACCAGAGATAGAAATTAGCACAGATACCTTTCCATAAGCCAAATATGTAATAGTCAAGACCTACCCCTTGCTCAACGAAATGGACGAAACACCCCATATTCAATGCCTAGGAATACACCAGACTAGTAAGAATCTTCAAACCCATGGATTTATATGTCTCCGTAAGAGAATGAAGCGTGTGTACAGCGGCATGAATGCAGCAGAGAAAATCCGATAAATCCCATTATCAAAATGAATTACACAAACAAAACCCAAGGACAGTGAAATAGAGAGCAATTCTTAAATAATTCATTCAGGGCTTGTGATGCAACCTGGATTTACCACATCTACACCCAGAGCTGAGTGAGACATAAGGTTGGGCACTTCGGGCTGATAGCATTGGTGAGGTTCGATGAGCAAATGCAGACCCTTTGAAGTCATACAGCATGGTATCCATTCCATGGGTCCCAACTCTCCAAGTTTAAGGGATTCTTCCTTCAGCTAAAACATGCATGGGAAACCCACAGTATGGTGCACCGTGTGACTGGCAAACGTTTTCAAATGCATCTCAGTTTTCGTCCCCTTTTACTCGGGTTCACCATTCCAGACCCTTTACGAACACTCTCCCCACTTGGAGAGTCAGTGCCTTTAACCTCCTGTTGGGCACAGTTTGCAATTTCTGCGCAAGATGAAAAGGAATAGGGAGAACGAATGAGAGACTAGCTCTAGGTGTCTGCACGGGCAAATTTAACGCTCATTTCCCACCAGGAAGAGGAATTAACCAAAGGCTCAGCATGCCGTGCCGGAACCAGATTAGGGCCTGAGGCAATCCTGTGGGTTTGCGGCCAGCTCACAAGATAGCGAGTTGAAGAAAGGAGCTCAGGGGCACTGTAACTCACAAACCTGCAGTGTTATAAATGACAGCTATCGTCCAAAAATATATTGAAGGAAGGCTGCGAAGACGACTTGTAAGTGGGGCAGAATTGCAGGAAAACGATTTCAGGGGGTAGACGGGAATTGCATTTAAAGCATAGGAAAAGAGGCAGAACGTCGACAATGATGCTCTTGGCCAAAAAGGGCGTATGCGTTTTTTCCTGAATATATTCAGGAAAAAACGCATACGCCCTTTTTGGCCAACCAAGCAAGCATGTTAAAGAAATCTGCACTACAATGAAGTCTCACTGCCCCCCGGTCAAAAGGGCCATCTGAAGAAAGTGTAAAATCCAGAAAGGCAGCACAGGCCATGGAGAACAGGGAGCCTTGTTATGCTGATGGGCGGGATGTAAATTGCAAACAGCCAGTCTGGAAAAATGTATGGTGTTTCCCGGAACATCTAAAAACAAAGCAACGGAGCCTATGGCACTTCCCCTTATGGTCCTATAGCTTACGAAAATTAAAATCAAAAACACACAGCCACCCAAAAGTCTCGGGCGGCTCTGTTTACAAGAACCTCGTCTACGGTACAAGTTAAATATCCCAGAATGTGAAAAATGGATAAAGAAGTTGTGGTACGTACGTACAATGGAATATCACTCAGCAATGAAATCTATGTCATCAGGCCCGTCGCGGCATAATGAGTGGATTCAGGTACGATGATTCTAAGTGAAATAAGTCACACAGAAAATGAAATATCATAAGATATCACTACTACACGGAATGAAAACTTGGCTACACATGAACTGAATTACAAAACAGAACAGGGTCTCAAATTTAGAAAACCAACTTATGTTTGCTTAAGGGGAAAGGTGAGTTGGGGTGCTGCATAAAACCAGAGATAGAAATTAGCACAGATACCATTCCATACGTCAAATATGTAATAGTCAAGACCTACACCTTGCTCAACGAAATGGGCTAAACACCCTATATTCAACGCCTAGGAATACACCTGACTAGTAAGAATCTTCAAACCCATGGATTTATATGTCTCCATAAGAGAATCAAACGTGTGTACAGCTGCATGAAGGCAGCAGAGAAAATCCGATAAATCCCATTATCAAAATCAATTACAAAAACAAAACACAATGACAGTGAAATAGAGAGCAATTCTTAAATAATTCATTCAGGACTTGTGATGCAACCTGGATTTACCTCATCTAAACCCAGAGCTGAGTGAGACATAAAGTTGGACACTTCGGGCTGATAGCATTGGTGAGGTTCGATGAGCCAATGCACACCATTTGAAGTCATACTGCATGGTACCCATTCCATGGGTCCCAACTCTCCAGGTTTAAGCGATTCTTCCTTCAGCTAAAGCATGCATGGGAAACCCACAGTATGGTGCACCATGTGACCAGGAAACGTTTTCAGAGGCATTTCAGTTTTCGTCCCCTTTTACTCGGGTTCACAATCCCAGACCCTTTACTAACACTCTCCCCACTTGGAGAGTCAGTGCCTTTAACCTCCTGTTGGGCACAGTTTGCAATTTCTGCGCAAGATGAACAGGAATAGGGAGAACCAATGAGAGACTAGCTGTAGGTGTCTGCACGGGCAAATTTAACGCTCATTTCCCACCAGAAAGAGGAATTAACCAAAGGCTCAGCATGCCGTGCCGGAACCAGATTAGGGCCTGAAGCAATCCTGCGGGTTTGCGGCCAGCTCACAAGAAAGCGATTTTAAGAAAGGAGCTCAGGGGCTCTGTAATTCACAAACCAGCAGAGTTATAAATGACAGCTATCGTCCAAAAATATATTGAAGGAAGCCCGCGAAGAGGACTTGAAAGCGGGGCAGAATTGCAGGAAAACGATTTCAGGGGGTAGACTGGAATTGCATTTAAAGCATAGGAAAAGAGGCAGAACGTTGACAATGATGCACTTGGCCAAAAAGGGCGTATGCGTTTTTTCCTGAGGAGAAAACGCATACGCCCTTTTTGGCCAACCAAGCAAGCATGTTAAAGAAATCTGCACTACAATGTAGTCTCACTGCCCCCCGGTCAAAAGGGCCATCTGAAAAAAGTGTAAAATCCAGAAAGGCAGCACAGGCCATGGAGAACAGGGAGCCTTGTTATGCTGATGGGCGGGATGTGAACTGCCAACAGCCACTCTGGAGAAGTGTATGGTGTTTCCTGAAACACGTAGGAAACAAAGCAACACAACCTACGGCACTTCCACTTATGGTCCTATAGCTTAGGGAAATTAAAATCAAAAACACACAGCCACCCCAAAGTTTGGGTCGGCTCTGTTTACAAGAACCTCGTCTACGGTACAAGTTAAATATCCCAGAAATCGAAAATGGATAAAGAAGTTGTGGTACATACGTACAATGGAAAATCACTCAGCAATGAAATCTATGTCATCTGGCCCTTAGCGGCATAATGAGTGGTTTCAGGTACAATGATTCTACGTGAAATAAGTCACACAGAAAAAGGAACATCATAAGATATCACTAATACATGGAATGAAACTTGGCTACACATGAACTGAATTACAAAACAGAAGAGGGTCTCCAAGTTAGAAAACCAACTGATGGTTGCTTATGGGGAAAGGTGAGTTGGGGTGCTGCATAAAACCAGAGATTGATATTAGCACAGAAACTGTTCCATAAACCAAATATGTAATAGAAAAGACCTACTCCTTGCTCAACGAAATGGAGTCAACACCCCATATTCAACGCCTAGGAATATACCTGACTAGTAAGGATCTTAAAACCCATGGATTTATATGTCTCCGTAAGAGAATCAAGCGTGTGTACAGCGGCCTAAACGCATCAGTGAAAATCCGATAAATCCCATTATCAAAATAAATTTCAAAAACAAAACACAATGACACTGAAATAGAGGGCAATTCTTAAATAATTCATTCAGGGCTTGTGATACAACCTGGATTTAGCACATCTTCAACCAGAGCTGGGTGAGACATAAGGCTGGACACTTCGGGCTGATAGCATTGGTGAGGTTCGGTGAGCAAATGCAGAACATTTGAAGTCATACTGCATGGTACCCATTCCATGGGTCCCAACTCTCCAGGTTTAAGGGATTCTTCCTTCAGCTAAAACATGCATGGGAAACCCAGAGTATGGTCCACCTTGTGATTTGGATTCGTTTTCAAATGCATCTCAGTTTTTTTCCCCTGGTACTAGGGTTCAATATTCCAGACCCGTCAATAACACTCTCCCCATATATATATTCAGGAAAAAACGCATACGCCCTTTTTGGCCAACCAAGCAAGCGTGTAAAGGAAATCTGCACTACAATGAAGCCTATTTGCCCCCCGGTCAAAAGGGCCATCTGAAAAAAGTGTAAAATCCAGAAAGGCAGGACAGGCCATGGGGAACATGTAGCCTTGTTATGCTGATGGGCGGGATGTGAACCACCAACAGCCACTCTGGAGAACTGTATGGTGTTTCCAGAAACACGTAGGAAACAAAGCAACACAGCCTATGGCACTTCCACTTATGGTCCTATAGCTTAGGGACATTAAAATGAAAAACACAGAGCCACCCCAAAGTTTGGGACGGCTCTGTTTACAAGAACCTCGTCTACGATACAAGTTAAATATCCCAGAAATCGAAATATGGATAAAGAAGATGTGGTACGTATGTACAATGGAATATCACTCAGCAATGATATCTATGTCATCAGGCCAGTAGTGGCATAATGAATGGATTCAGGTATGATGATTTTACGTGAAATAAGTCACACGGAAAAAGAAACATCATAAGTTATCACTAATACATGGAATGTAAACTTGGCTACACATGAACTGATCTACAAAACAGAACACGGTCTCAAATTTAGAAAACGAACTTACGCTTGCTTATGGGGAAAGGTGAGTTGACGTGCTGCATAAAACCAGAGATTGAAATTAGCACAGATATCTTTCCATAAGCCAAATATATAATAGACAAGACCTACTCCTTGCTCAACGAAATGAACTCAACACCCCATATTCAACGCCTCGGAATATACCTGACAATAAGAATCTTAAAACCCATGGATTTATATGTCTCCGTAAGAGAATCAAGCGTGTGTACAGTGGCCTAAACGCAGCAGTGAAAATCGGATAACTTCCTTTATCAAAAAAAATTTCAAAAACAAAACACAATGACAGTGAAATAGAGAGCAATTCTTAAATAATTCATTCAGGGCTTGTGATGCAACCTGGATTTACCACATCTACACCCAGAGCTGGGTGAGACATAAGGCTGGACCCTTCGCGCTGATACCATTGGTGAGGCTCGGTGAGCAAATGCAGACCGTTTGAAGGCATACTGCATGGTACCCATTCCATGGGTCCCAACTCTCCAGGTTTAAGGGATTCTTCCTTCAGCTAAAACATGCATGAGAAACGCAGAGTATATTCCACCATGTGATTGCGAAACGTTTTCAAATGCATCTCAGTTTTTGTGCCCTGGTACTCGGGTTCACCATTCCAGACGCTTTACTAACACTCTCCCCACTTGGAGAGTCAATGCCTTTAACATCCTGTTCAGCACAGTTTGCAATTTCTGAGCAAGATGAACAGGAATAGGGAGAACCAATGAGAGACTAGCTGTAGGTGCCTGCACGGGCAAGTGTAACGACCATTTCCCACCAGGAAGAGGAATTAACCAAAGGGTCAGCGTGCCCTGCCAGAAACAGATTAGCGCCTGAAGCATTCCTGCGGTTTTCGGCCAGCTCACAAGAAAGCGAGTTGAAGAAAGGAGCTCAGGGGCACTCTAATTCACAAACCTGCAGAGTTATGAATGACAGCTATCGTCCAAAAATATATTGAAGTAAGTCTGCGAAGAGGACTGGAAAGGGGGGCAGCATTTGAGGAAAACTATTTCAGGGGGTAGACTGGAATTGCACTTAAAGCATAGGAAATGAGGCAGAATGTCGACAATGATGCACTTTGCCAAAAAGGGCGTATGCATTTTTTCCTGAATATATTCAGGAAAAAACGCATACACCCTTGATGGCCAACCAAGCAAGCCTGTAAAGGAAATCTGCACCAAGGGCAGAAAGCTGTTGGGGGGATGGTGGTGTGAAGAGTTGAGAGATTGGGATTGACATGTATACATTTATATGTATAAAATAGATAACCAATAAGAACCTGCTGTATAAAAAATAAGATTAAAAATTAAAAAAAATAAAATTAAAAAGTAAAACAGAAAAAATATTCTTCCCTCCACATACATGTATTTATATGAATAAATTATTTCTATGCTTATATTTGTAAATGCAAAAAAGAGGAATGAAATCTACCTTGAACCAAAAACGAAAAATAGAAAAAACAAACAGAATCCACAAGTTACACAGAGGAAAACCGTATCAGGACACTTGCTCCAGTTGTAAACAATTCTGAAGTTGGTCAGTGGTGGGGAATCATCTCCCATACAGCCAGCAGGCCCCACGCAACAAGCGTCCTCATTGCAAAGCTGGGGGACCGTGCTGAGGCATCTGTGAGTAAACGTGGTCCGAGCCCCAGGCCAGCTGCTGCTGAAATGTTCCCACCCTTCCCAGATAAAACACCTGAATATGTTCAAGGACTTGAAAGCCTAGAGGAAGGGCAATGGAGCCACACGAGTGATTGCATGCCAGCCAACTTGGTGCCTGCAGGCCAGCCAGGATGGTCCTGGCCCTGGGTGCTCTTCTGGAAGCTTTCCATTTCCCTGCCTGAGATACCCCTCCTGTCCCGGCCCCCACTGATTTCTTCCTTCCTCACGTCTGCCCAGGGAGAAATTCCAGCGCCAGGTATGGGTGACACATCCTCTTCTTTAGCAGGTGGCATCTTGACAACTGCTGCAGAAAGTCCAGCAGAGCCCCACTCACACTGGGCCACCCACAACGCCGTGACCTGTCACTCCCTCCCACCAGCCCAGCCCCGAGACTGCTGACAGGGCAGAGAAAATGGCGTCAGGCACAGCTGCAGGGGTTCTTGCTGCCTGGAGCGGTGTTTATATTGATCTCAAAACAGGCACACCTGGGGAGGGCTGGCCGGCATGGTCAGGCTGCCCAGGTCAGCCAATCATCACCCCTCAGGGTCTCACAGTTGCAGAAAATGGAACTTGCTGAATCGGCCAGGTCCAAGGAACAGGTGTGGGCTCTTGAGAGTCAGGATAGACAATGGGCTGCAGCTCTGGCTTGTATTCTAATCATTTTATCTGGCCCATGAGTGGGAGACAGCTTCAAGAAAACCCTGGCCTAATAAGAGGACCCCAGGAGTCAGGGAGAGGAGGGGTGGGTGGTGGGTGGTGGGTGGAGACAGAGGCCTGGTGCCCCGGGTGCAGTGGAAGTCTCTGGAAGACCAGGTGGTGGCAGGCCATACAGAGTGATGCCCAGGGTCACAGACCTGTCGGAGTTGCTATTTGTTAGTTCAAGTCCTGCTCTGAGGTGCTCTGTGTCAGATCTGAGTGACAGGTGAGCTGAGAGTGCTCTGCAATGAGGGCAATGTGCACGGTTCCTGTGTGCCCTGCCCTGCCACAGTACCTGCAAGTGTAGCTCTGTATCCTGGGAGGGAGCTGACCACGAGAGCCCCATGGGCTGCAGGGGACCTGCCCAGGGAACCCCATATCCTGGGATGGGCCTGACCATGAGAGCCCCATGGGCTGGTGTGGAGGTGGGGTACCTGCCCAGGTGAGCTCCATATCCTGAGATTGGCCTGACCACGAGAGCCCCATGGGCTGCCAGGGGCCTGGTAAAGATGTCAGGATCGTCAGTGAAGCCACCGAGTATATACCTCCAGTAGTTCCTAATTCCTACACCCTGCTGGTCATTCTACCAACCACCAGGAGACGGTATTCTGTATTAGTCTTCAATGATGCCTTCTTTTGTATGCCATTAGTCCCAGAGTCACAAGAAATTTTGGCTTGTAAGTGGCAGGACTCAACATACAACTAAAACAATACATCCAGGCCGTCTTGCCCCAAGTGTTCAAAAATTCCCACACCATCTTTGGGGAAAGCTTAGCTAAAGACGTAAAAGTTCTACCTCTGGAAAAGGAAACACTCCTTCAATATGCTGACGACATTCTGATCACCAGCCCTACTAAGGAGGCCTCTGAACTACCAAGCCAATAAAGGATAGAAGTTGTCCAAGAAAAAGCTCAAATATCACAGACTACGGTGACCTGCCTGGGCTTCATTCTCACAGAAGGTCGGAGAAGCTCATCCCAGGAAAGGGAAGAAACAATTTACAGCCTTACCCCTTTCTAAAACTAGAAGACAGCTTAGGGGTTCCTGGGGAGGCCAGAGTTTGCTGCTTCTGGATCCCTAACTACAGTCTACTAGCTGGGCCTCTATATGAAACACTGAAAGGAAAAGATGATGATCCTTTTGAATAGAATCCAGAAGTGGCCTTTCAAGAATGGAAAGAGCAGTCAATTCAGACCCTTGCCCTGGAACTCCCTAATTTAGCTAAACCCTTTGACCTTTACATTCCTGGTGAAAGGTGAATTGCCATTGGAGTATTAGTGCAAAACCTGGGACCACTTGAAATGGAACAATGCAAGAATGCCATCCAGGTAGGATAAACTATAGTCACCAAGGGGCTTGGCCCACTGCAACATCTGGCCAACATACTGGCGGTATCTAAAAACCTGGAAATCAGCAGCCCAAAAGGCCACCTCCCTCCTAAGGGAAAAGGACCCCACGTGGTGTTCCTAACCCCCAACCATGCCCTGAAGTTGCAGGGTTTGCTCCGTGGGCACACTGACCTCCAGTGAGGAAGCCCTCCTACTCCAACATCCAGAGAGATATCCGGGGGCAACGGGGCACCATGACGACACATGTGACCATCACTTGACCTGGAGTTTCTCTCATAAAACAACAAGAGTGTGTCACAAAAGAGTAGACTACTGCTTGCAGGACTTACTGCACCCAGAGGGGAGGTAATAATCTTGGCAGGGGAACCGTATATCACGCTGTCACCATAGAAAAGCCTACAGACACCGTGATGATGGTGACCAGTAAGACCGGCTGGACTCCTGTTTACTTCAAAAGGCTGTTGACTCAGTGGCCATCATGGTCCTTCATCAAAACTGACCCTGGACTATCCGGGAGTTGAGCAGGCAGGGTCCTGACACCTGGTGCTGTTTTTACGTTAATTCAGAGGCCTAATTGAAGAAAGTGCAGACTACTAGTCAGAGCATCTAGGCTGGCAGAAACGGTCAGCCTAAAGTGTCTGAACAAATGTGTGGCGGGGTGAAAGTGGACCTCACAGCGTCACTGCACATTTCCTTCCCGGACCCTTAAAGGTCATTAGAATCTATAACACTTCCAATGCTCGTGCTCAGGCAGATGAACAGGGAGGCTGGAGGCCTGGGGACAATCAACGTCACCTAGAGGCTGCTGGGGAGAAGTTCTGACCCTCGCCCACGGGTATAAGGGCTCCTAACTCAGCACTCAGCAGTTACAGAAGAAGGGTCTGCACCCTCAGCACTCCAAGAATGAGGAAGAGGACAAAAGGCAGAAGAGGGGTTTGTCCCAGGCAAAGCCCATTAAAAATCCCTGGGAGATAAAAATAGAATCTGGGCAATAAAATAAAGTCTAACCTTTTTTATCCTTTGTGCTTTGTCTAATTTCATGTGCTCCTAGGGTCCCGCATACAGAGGTTCCACACCCGGCACTTCAGACCAGATTTCCTAGTACAGAATGGCTGGGTCGACACATCAGGTCCTGGGGCCCAGTGCAGACTCCGCGATATAGAGCCTGAGCTGCAGCCAACAGGGCCCTCGAGAGCTCTGCCCCCTCCCTCCCACTGAATCTGACAGGATCTCTACACAGCAGCCCAGCCCACAGCCCACGGGGTAGCACATGCTCTCACCTCTCCATTCTCTGATCAAAATATAAAGTTTCCTTTGCTTCTGAACCAAACTCAGTCTCGATCTTTTGGCTCCAATGACACTGGGCGTGGGGACACTTGTTGGGGTCCACTCTGGAGGATCAGTAACAGAAATTGAGAACGTTGTAACTTCAATGAACAGATGTGTGAGCCAAACTATAATTAACATAGAACAGTGTATAAGGCTCGGGTAAAATAAGATGTTTCTAACACTTCCATTTGATATTTCCATCACTTTATTATAAGCAAGTTCAGTGAAAAGGTTTGTCTTATTTGTCAGGTCAATATTAGAGAAGCGAAGTGATTTCTTTCCAAGGATGTACATCTAATAATCTTGGTTAAAGCTTCAATCTTGTTTTAAATGCTTTTCCATTGAAAATGATACCTCTCATTCAGCTCCCCCATTTCTGAGAAGTATAAAATCTTATAATTTATTATTACCAAAGTGGAAAGGTGGGAGGAGGGATAAATTAACAGTTTGGGATTAACACATACACACTGCTATGTATAAAATAGATCGTCAACAAGGAACTACTCTATAGCACAGGGAACTACACTCAATATTTTGCAATAACCTATAAGGGGAAATAATCTGAAAAAGAATAGATATTTTTATTGACATCATCTATCAATGACAGTTAAAATGGAACCTAAGGGAAGCCGGTGGTCAGTGCTTCTGACCCTGAAGACTTCAATCATCTAAAGTTTGGACTCTGCCTACTTCCCAAGGCCCTTAATGAACATATGTGTAGCCGTAGCTTAAAAAATTCCCCAGTTTGGGTAGCGGAGAGACACTGATTTTGAAAAAGCCCTGGTGTTCTCCTCACATGAACGGGACACTTCCTACAGCTAAAACATGCCTGTCACACCCAGAGGATGGTATATCGTCTGATCGGGAAGAGTTTGGAAAAGGCATCTCATCTCCTCATCTCCTGGTGCTCGGGTTCACCACTCCGGCGTCTTTACTAACAGTCTCCCCACTTGGAGATGTCAGCACTGTCAACATCCTGTTGCACACAGTTTGGAATTTGTCCAAGGATGAAGCAGAAGGAGGAGGAACAATGAGAGACAAGTCCTAGGTTTTCGGACAGACATATGTCACTCTAATTTCCAATCAGGAAGACGAATTGACCAAAGGCTAGGGTTGCCCATGGAAACAGAATAGGGCTTGAGGAAATCCCGCTGCTTTGTGGCCAGTTCCCATAAACACAAGTTGAAAAATGGAACTCAGGGACACTAAAATTCACGAAACTGCAGAGTTGAAAATATCTATCACTGAAAAATGTCTTGAGGAAAGTCAGAGAAAAGGACTTGTAAGCAACGGAGAATGGCAGGAAAGGGATTGGATGAGGTAGAAAGGACTCGCCATTAAGCACAAGAAAAGGGGCTGAACATTGCCAACATTGCAGTTGGCCAAAAAGGGTGTATGCATCTTTTTCTGTATATATTCAAGAAAAGGGCATACACTTTTTTAGCCAACCAAACAGGTGGGCACTGGAAATCAATACTACAAAACATATCACTTCGCATCAGTCAGAAGAGCCTTCCTCATAAAGTGTAAACACCAGAAATGCAGGACAGGGCAAGGAGAAAAGGGAGCCCTGTGAGGCTTATAGTGGAAATGTATATTGCCAACGGTCACTCTGGAAAAGTGTATTGTGATTACTAAAGCATCTAAAAAATGAGCTACAGAGCACAGGGCACTTGCACTCATGGACGTATATCTTGGGAAAAAGAAAAATCGAGAGGACACAGGCACCCCAATGTTTACCGCCTCTCTGTTTAATATATCCTCGATTAGGTTATAATTTATATGTCTCTGGAGGGAAAAAATGGACAGAGGTGTGGCACTTATGTAGAGTGGAATATTACTCAGCCTGAAAATCAATGAAACATGGCCAGTTGTAACAACCCCAGAGGAGTTACGTATGATCATTTGAAGTCACATAATTCAAAAAGACAAAGACATACGATATTACTAATACATGGAATGTAAACGTGGCTACAAATGAACTGAATTACAAAAGAGAACGGGGTCTCAAATTTAGAAAACCAACTTATGCTTGCTTAAGGATCAAGGAGAGTTGGGGTGCTGCATAAAACCAGAGATTGAAATTAGCACAGATACCGTTCCATAAGCCAAATATGTAATAGAAAAAACCTACTTCCTGGTCAACGAAATGGACTCAACACCCCATATTCAGTGCCTAGGAATATACAGAATGAGTAAGAGTCTTAATACCTATGGATTTATATGTCTCCATAAGAGAATCAAGCGTGTGTACAGTGACAAAAACGCAGCAGTGAAAATCAGCTAAATCCCATTATCAAAATAAATTTCAAAAACAAAAAAAATGACAGTGAAATAGAGAGCAATTCTTAAATAATTCATTCAGGGCTTGTGATGCCACCTGGATTTACCTCATCTACACCCAGAGCTGCGTGAGACATAAGTTTGGAGACATCGGGCTGATAACATTGGTGAGGTTCAATGAGCAAATGCAGACCATTTGAAGTCATACTGTATGGTACCCTTTCCATGGGTCCCAACTCTCCACGTTTAAGCGATTCTTCCTTCAGCTAAAACATGCATAGGAAACCCACAATATGGTGCACCGTGTGACCGGGAAACATTTTCAAATGCATCTCAGTTTTGGCCCCTTTTACTCGGGTGCACAATTCCAGACCCTTTACTAACACTCTCCCCACTTGGAGAGTCAGTGCCTTTAACCTCCTGTTTGGCACAGTTTGCAATTTCTGCGCAAGATGAACAGGAATAGGGAGAACCAATGAGAGACTAGTTGTAGGTGTATGCACGGGCAAATTTAACGCTCATTTCCCACCAGGAAGAGGAATTAACCAAACGCTCAGCATGCCGTGCCGGAACTAGATTAGGTCCTGAAGCAATCCTGCCGGTTTGCGGCCAGCTCACAAGAAAGCGATTTGAAGAAAGGAGCTCAGGGGCACTGTAATTCACAAACCTGCAGAGTTATAAATGACTGCTATCATCCAAAAATATATTGAAGGAAGGCTGCGAAGACGACTTGAAAGCGGGGCAGAATTGCAGGAAAACGATTTCAGGGGGTAGACGGGAATTGCATTTAAAGCATAGGAAAAGAGGCAGAACGTCGACAATGATGCACTTGGCCAAAAAGGGCGTATGCGAATTTTCCTGAATATATTCAGGAAAAAACGCATACGCCCTTTTTGGCCAACCAAGCAAGCATGTTAAAGAAATCTGCACTACAATGAAGTCTCACTGCCCCCCGGTCAAAAGGGCCATCTGAAAAAAGTGTAAAATCCAGAAAGGCAGCACAGGCCATGGAGAACAGGGAGCCTTGTTATGCTGATGGGCGGGATGTAAATTGCCAACAGCCACCCTGGAGAAGTGTATGGTGTTTCCCGGAACACCGAAAAAACAAAGGTACGGAGCCTACGGCACTTCCACTTATGGTCCTATAGCTTAGGGAAATTAAAATCAAAAACACACAGCCACCCCAAAGTGTCGGACGGCTCTGTTTACAAGAACCTCGTCTACGGTACAAGTTAAATATCCCAGAATGTGAAAAATGGATAAAGAAGTTGGGGTACGTACGTACAATGGAATATCACTCAGCAATGAAATCTATGTCATCAGGCCCGTCGCGGCATAATGAGTGGATTCAGGTACGATGATTCTAAGTGAAATAAGTCACACAGAAAATGAAACATCATAAGATATCACTACTACATGGAATGTAAACTTGGCTACACATGAACTGAATTACAAAACAGAACAGGGTCTCAAATTTAGAAAACCAACTTATGCTTGCTTAAGGGGAAAGGTGAGTTGGGGTGCTGCATAAAACCAGAGATAGAAATTAGCACAGATACCTTTCCATAAGCCAAATATGTAATAGTCAAGACCTACCCCTTGCTCAACGAAATGGACTAAACACCCCATATTCAACGCCTAGGAATACACCTGACTAGTAAGAATCTTCAAACCCATGGATTTATATGTCTCCGTAAGAGAATTAAGCGTGTGTACAGCGGCATGAATGCACCAGAGAAAATCCGATAAATCCCATTATCAAAATGAATTACACAAACAAAACCCAAGGACAGTGAAATAGAGAGCAATTCTTAAATAATTCATTCAGGGCTTGTGATGCAACCTGGATTTACCACATCTACACCCACAGCTGAGTGAGACATAAGGTTGGGCACTTCGGGCTGATAGCATTGGTGAGGTTCGATGAGCAAATGCAGACCCTTTGAAGTCATACAGCATGGTACCCATTCCATGGGTCCCAACTCTCCAAGTTTAAGGGATTCTTCCTTCAGCTAAAACATGCATGGGAAACCCACAGTATGGTGCAGCGTGTGACCGGGAAACGTTTTCAAATGCATCTCAGGTTTCGTCCTCTTTTACTCGGGTTCACCATTCCAGACCCTTTACGAACACTCTCCCCACTTGGAGAGTCAGTGCCTTTAACCTCCTGTTGGGCACAGTTTGCAATTTCTGCGCAAGATGAAAAGGAAGAGGGAGAACCAATGAGAGACTAGCTCTAGGTGTCTGCACGGGCAAATTTAACGCTCATTTCCCAGCAAGAAGAGGAATTAACCAAAGGCTCAGCATGCCGTGCCGGAACCAGATTAGGGCCTGAGGCAATCCTGTGGGTTTGCGGCCAGCTCACAAGATAGCGAGTTGAAGAAAGGAGCTCAGGGGCACTGTAACTCACAATCCTGCAGAGTTATAAATGACAGCTATCGTCCAAAAATATATTGAAGGAAGGCTGCGAAGACGACTTGTAAGCGGGACAGATTTGCAGGAAAACGATTTCAGGGGGTAGACGGGAATTGCATTTAAAGCATAGGAAAAGAGGCAGAACGTCGACAATGATGCTTTTGGCCAAAAAGGGCGTATGCGTTTTTTCCTGAATATATTCAGGAAAAAACGCATACGCCCTTTTTGGCCAACCAAGCAAGCATGTTAAAGAAATCTGCACTACAATGAAGTCTCACTGCCCCCCGGTCAAAAGGGCCATCTGAATAAAGTGTAAAATCCAGAAAGGCAGCACAGGCCATGGAGAACAGGGAGCCTTGTTATGCTGATGGGCGGGATGTAAATTGCCAACAGCCACTCTGGAGAAGTGTATGGTGTTTCCCGGAACACCGAAAAAACAAAGCTACGGAGCCTATGGCACTTCCACTTATGGTCCTATAGCTTAGGGAAATTAAAATCAAAAACACACAGCCACCCCAAAGTGTCGGACGGCTCTGTTTACAAGAACCTCGTCTACGGTACAAGTTAAATATCCCAGAATGTGAAAAATGGATAAAGAAGTTGTGGTACGTACGTACAATGGAATATCACTCAGCAATGAAATCTATGTCATCAGGCCCGTCGCGGCATAATGAGTGGATTCAGGTACGATGATTCTAAGTGAAATAAGTCACACAGAAAATGAAACATCATAAGATATCACTACTACACGGAATGTAAACTTGGCTACACATGAACTGAATTACAAAACAGAACAGGGTCTCAAATTTAGAAAACCAACTTATGCTTGCTTAAGGGGAAAGGTGAGTTGGGGTGCTGCATAAAACCAGAGATAGAAATTAGCACAGATACCTTTCCATAAGCCGAATATGTAATAGTCAAGACCTACCACTTGCTCAACGAAATGGACTAAACACCCCATATTCAACGCCTAGGAATACACCTGACTAGTAAGAATCTTCAAACCCATGGATTTATATGTCTCTGTAAGAGAATGAAGCATGTGTACAGCGGCATGAATGCAGCAGAGAAAATCCGATAAATCCCATTATCAAAATGAATTACACAAACAAAACCAAAGGACAGTGAAATAGAGAGCAATTCTTAAATAATTCATTCAGGGCTTGTGATGCAACCTGGATTTACCACATCTACACCCAGAGCTGAGTGAGACATAAGGTTGGGCACTTCGGGCTGATAGCATTGGTGAGGTTCGATGAGCAAATGCAGACCCTTTGAAGTCATACAGCATGGTACCCATTCCATGGGTCCCAACTCTCCAAGTTTAAGGGATTCTTCCTTCAGCTAAAACATGCATGGGAAACCCACAGTATGGTGCACCATGTGACTGGCAAACGTTTTCAAATGCATCTCAGTTTTCGTCCCCTTTTACTCGGGTTCACCATTCCAGACCCTTTACGAACACTCTCCCCACCTGGAGAGTCAGTGCCTTTAACCTCCTGTTGGGCACAGTTTGCAATTTCTGCGCAAAATGAAAAGGAATAGGGAGAACGAATGAGAGACTAGCTCTAGGTGTCTGCACGGACAAATTTAACGCTCATTTCCCAGCAGGAAGAGGAATTAACCAAAGGCTCAGCATGCCGTGCAGGAACCAGATTAGGGCCTGAGGCAATCCTGTGGGTTTGCGGCCAGCTCACAAGATAGCGAGTTGAAGAAATGAGCTCAGGGGCACTGTAACTCACAAACCTGCAGAGTTATAAATGACAGCTATCGTCCAAAAATATATTGAAGGAAGGCTGCGAAGACGACTTGTAAGTGGGGCAGAATTGCAGGAAAACGATTTCAGGGGGTAGACGGGAATTGCATTTAAAGCATAGGAAAAGAGGCAGAACGTCGACAATGATGCTCTTGGCCAAAAAGGGCGCATGAGTTTTTTCCTGAATATATTCAGGAAAAAACGCATGCGCCCTTTTTGGCCAACCAAGCAAGCATGTTAAAGAAATCTGCACTACAATGAAGTCTCACTGCCCCCCGGTCAAAAGGGCCATCTGAAAAATGTGTAAAATCCAGAAAGGCAGCACAGGCCATGGAGAACAGGGAGCCTTGTTATGCTGATGGGCGGGATGTAAATTGCCAACAGCCACTCTGGAGAAGTGTATGGTGTTTCCCGGAACACCGAAAAAACAAAGCTACGGAGCCTATGGCACTTCCACTTATGGTCCTATAGCTTAGGGAAATTAAAATCAAAAACACACAGCCACCCCAAAGTGTCGGACGGCTCTGTTTACAAGAACCTCGTCTACGGTACAAGTTAAATATCCCAGAATGTGAAAAATGGATAAAGAAGTTGTGGTACGTACGTACAATGGAATATCACTCAGCAATGAAATCTATGTCATCAGGCCCGTCGCGGCATAATGAGTGGATTCAGGTACGATGATTCTAAGTGAAATAAGTCACACAGAAAATGAAATATCATAAGATATCACTACTACACGGAATGAAAACTTGGCTACACATGAACTGAATTACAAAACAGAACAGGGTCTCAAATTTAGAAAACCAACTTATGTTTGCTTAAGGGGAAAGGTGAGTTGGGGTGCTGCATAAAACCAGAGATAGAAATTAGCACAGATACCATTCCATACGTCAAATATGTAATAGTCAAGACCTACACCTTGCTCAACGAAATGGGCTAAACACCCTATATTCAACGCCTAGGAATACACCTGACTAGTAAGAATCTTCAAACCCATGGATTTATATGTCTCCATAAGAGAATCAAACGTGTGTAC
The DNA here is from genome assembly GCF_059928025.1 of Delphinapterus leucas. Classification (NCBI taxonomy): domain Eukaryota; kingdom Metazoa; phylum Chordata; class Mammalia; order Artiodactyla; family Monodontidae; genus Delphinapterus; species Delphinapterus leucas. The sequence continues at coordinate 115,591,649 of NC_143135.1, read as the reverse complement.
AGCTGCATGAAGGCAGCAGAGAAAATCCGATAAATCCCATTATCAAAATGAATTACAAAAACAAAACACAATGACAGTGAAATAGAGAGCAATTCTTAAATAATTCATTCAGGACTTGTGATGCAACCTGGATTTACCTCATCTAAACCCAGAGCTGAGTGAGACATAAAGTTGGACACTTCGGGCTGATAGCATTGGTGAGGTTCGATGAGCCAATGCACACCATTTGAAGTCATACTGCATGGTACCCATTCCATGGGTCCCAACTCTCCAGGTTTAAGCGATTCTTCCTTCAGCTAAAGCATGCATGGGAAACCCACAGTATGGTGCACCATGTGACCAGGAAACGTTTTCAAAGGCATCTCAGTTTTCGTCCCCTTTTACTCGGGTTCACAATCCCAGACCCTTTACTAACACTCTCCCCACTTGGAGAGTCAGTGCCTTTAACCTCCTGTTGGGCACAGTTTGCAATTTCTGCGCAAGATGAACAGGAATAGGGAGAACCAATGAGAGACTAGCTGTAGGTGTCTGCACGGGCAAATTTAACGCTCATTTCCCACCAGAAAGAGGAATTAACCAAAGGCTCAGCATGCCGTGCCGGAACCAGATTAGGGCCTGAAACAATCCTGCGGGTTTGCGGCCAGCTCACAAGAAAGCGATTTTAAGAAAGGAGCTCAGGGGCACTGTAATTCACAAACCTGCAGAGTTATAAATGACAGCTATCGTCCAAAAATATATTGAAGGAAAGCTGCGAAGAGGACTTGAAAGCGGGGCAGAATTGCAGGAAAACGATTTCAGGGGGTAGACTGGAATTGCATTTAAAGCATAGGAAAAGAGGCAGAACGTTGACAATGATGCACTTGGCCAAAAAGGGCGTATGCGTTTTTTCCTGAGGAGAAAACGCATACGCCCTTTTTGGCCAACCAAGCAAGCATGTTAAAGAAATCTGCACTACAATGTAGTCTCACTGCCCCCCGGTCAAAAGGGCCATCTGAAAAAAGTGTAAAATCCAGAAAGGCAGCACAGGCCATGGAGAACAGGGAGCCTTGTTATGCTGATGGGCGGGATGTGAACTGCCAACAGCCACTCTGGAGAAGTGTATGGTGTTTCCTGAAACACGTAGGAAACAAAGCAACACAACCTACGGCACTTCCACTTATGGTCCTATAGCTTAGGGAAGTTAAAATCAAAAACACACAGCCACCCCAAAGTTTGGGTCGGCTCTGTTTACAAGAACCTCGTCTACGGTACAAGTTAAATATCCCAGAAAGCGAAAATGGATAAAGAAGTTGTGGTACATACGTACAATGGAAAATCACTCAGCAATGAAATCTATGTCATCTGGCCCTTAGCGGCATAATGAGTGGTTTCAGGTACAATGATTCTACGTGAAATAAGTCACACAGAAAAAGGAACATCATAAGATATCACTAATACATGGAATGAAACTTGGCTACACATGAACTGAATTACAAAACAGAAGAGGGTCTCCAAGTTAGAAAACCAACTGATGGTTGCTTATGGGGAAAGGTGAGTTGGGGTGCTGCATAAAACCAGAGATTGATATTAGCACAGAAACTGTTCCATAAACCAAATATGTAATAGAAAAGACCTACTCCTTGCTCAACGAAATGGAGTCAACACCCCATATTCAACGCCTAGGAATATACCTGACTAGTAAGGATCTTAAAACCCATGGATTTATATGTCTCCGTAAGAGAATCAAGCGTGTGTACAGCGGCCTAAACGCATCAGTGAAAATCCGATAAATCCCATTATCAAAATAAATTTCAAAAACAAAACACAATGACACTGAAATAGAGGGCAATTCTTAAATAATTCATTCAGGGCTTGTGATACAACCTGGATTTAGCACATCTTCAACCAGAGCTGGGTGAGACATAAGGCTGGACACTTCGGGCTGATAGCATTGGTGAGGTTCGGTGAGCAAATGCAGAACATTTGAAGTCATACTGCATGGTACCCATTCCATGGGTCCCAACTCTCCAGGTTTAAGGGATTCTTCCTTCAGCTAAAACATGCATGGGAAACCCAGAGTATGGTCCACCTTGTGATTTGGATTCGTTTTCAAATGCATCTCAGTTTTTTTCCCCTGGTACTAGGGTTCAATATTCCAGACCCGTCAATAACACTCTCCCCATATATATATTCAGGAAAAAACGCATACGCCCTTTTTGGCCAACCAAGCAAGCGTGTAAAGGAAATCTGCACTACAATGAAGCCTATTTGCCCCCCGGTCAAAAGGGCCATCTGAAAAAAGTGTAAAATCCAGAAAGGCAGGACAGGCCATGGGGAACATGTAGCCTTGTTATGCTGATGGGCGGGATGTGAACCACCAACAGCCACTCTGGAGAACTGTATGGTGTTTCCAGAAACACGTAGGAAACAAAGCAACACAGCCTATGGCACTTCCACTTATGGTCCTATAGCTTAGGGACATTAAAATGAAAAACACAGAGCCACCCCAAAGTTTGGGACGGCTCTGTTTACAAGAACCTCGTCTACGATACAAGTTAAATATCCCAGAAATCGAAATATGGATAAAGAAGATGTGGTACGTATGTACAATGGAATATCACTCAGCAATGATATCTATGTCATCAGGCCAGTAGTGGCATAATGAATGGATTCAGGTATGATGATTTTACGTGAAATAAGTCACACGGAAAAAGAAACATCATAAGTTATCACTAATACATGGAATGTAAACTTGGCTACACATGAACTGATCTACAAAACAGAACACGGTCTCAAATTTAGAAAACGAACTTACGCTTGCTTATGGGGAAAGGTGAGTTGACGTGCTGCATAAAACCAGAGATTGAAATTAGCACAGATATCTTTCCATAAGCCAAATATATAATAGACAAGACCTACTCCTTGCTCAACGAAATGAACTCAACACCCCATATTCAACGCCTCGGAATATACCTGACAATAAGAATCTTAAAACCCATGGATTTATATGTCTCCGTAAGAGAATCAAGCGTGTGTACAGTGGCCTAAACGCAGCAGTGAAAATCGGATAACTTCCTTTATCAAAAAAAATTTCAAAAACAAAACACAATGACAGTGAAATAGAGAGCAATTCTTAAATAATTCATTCAGGGCTTGTGATGCAACCTGGATTTACCACATCTACACCCAGAGCTGGGTGAGACATAAGGCTGGACCCTTCGCGCTGATACCATTGGTGAGGCTCGGTGAGCAAATGCAGACCGTTTGAAGGCATACTGCATGGTACCCATTCCATGGGTCCCAACTCTCCAGGTTTAAGGGATTCTTCCTTCAGCTAAAACATGCATGAGAAACGCAGAGTATATTCCACCATGTGATTGCGAAACGTTTTCAAATGCATCTCAGTTTTTGTGCCCTGGTACTCGGGTTCACCATTCCAGACGCTTTACTAACACTCTCCCCACTTGGAGAGTCAATGCCTTTAACATCCTGTTCAGCACAGTTTGCAATTTCTGAGCAAGATGAACAGGAATAGGGAGAACCAATGAGAGACTAGCTGTAGGTGCCTGCACGGGCAAGTGTAACGACCATTTCCCACCAGGAAGAGGAATTAACCAAAGGGTCAGCGTGCCCTGCCAGAAACAGATTAGCGCCTGAAGCATTCCTGCGGTTTTCGGCCAGCTCACAAGAAAGCGAGTTGAAGAAAGGAGCTCAGGGGCACTCTAATTCACAAACCTGCAGAGTTATGAATGACAGCTATCGTCCAAAAATATATTGAAGTAAGTCTGCGAAGAGGACTGGAAAGGGGGGCAGCATTTGAGGAAAACTATTTCAGGGGGTAGACTGGAATTGCACTTAAAGCATAGGAAATGAGGCAGAATGTCGACAATGATGCACTTTGCCAAAAAGGGCGTATGCATTTTTTCCTGAATATATTCAGGAAAAAACGCATACACCCTTGATGGCCAACCAAGCAAGCCTGTAAAGGAAATCTGCACCAAGGGCAGAAAGCTGTTGGGGGGATGGTGGTGTGAAGAGTTGAGAGATTGGGATTGACATGTATACATTTATATGTATAAAATAGATAACCAATAAGAACCTGCTGTATAAAAAATAAGATTAAAAATTAAAAAAAATAAAATTAAAAAGTAAAACAGAAAAAATATTCTTCCCTCCACATACATGTATTTATATGAATAAATTATTTCTATGCTTATATTTGTAAATGCAAAAAAGAGGAATGAAATCTACCTTGAACCAAAAACGAAAAATAGAAAAAACAAACAGAATCCACAAGTTACACAGAGGAAAACCGTATCAGGACACTTGCTCCAGTTGTAAACAATTCTGAAGTTGGTCAGTGGTGGGGAATCATCTCCCATACAGCCAGCAGGCCCCACGCAACAAGCGTCCTCATTGCAAAGCTGGGGGACCGTGCTGAGGCATCTGTGAGTAAACGTGGTCCGAGCCCCAGGCCAGCTGCTGCTGAAATGTTCCCACCCTTCCCAGATAAAACACCTGAATATGTTCAAGGACTTGAAAGCCTAGAGGAAGGGCAATGGAGCCACACGAGTGATTGCATGCCAGCCAACTTGGTGCCTGCAGGCCAGCCAGGATGGTCCTGGCCCTGGGTGCTCTTCTGGAAGCTTTCCATTTCCCTGCCTGAGATACCCCTCCTGTCCCGGCCCCCACTGATTTCTTCCTTCCTCACGTCTGCCCAGGGAGAAATTCCAGCGCCAGGTATGGGTGACACATCCTCTTCTTTAGCAGGTGGCATCTTGACAACTGCTGCAGAAAGTCCAGCAGAGCCCCACTCACACTGGGCCACCCACAACGCCGTGACCTGTCACTCCCTCCCACCAGCCCAGCCCCGAGACTGCTGACAGGGCAGAGAAAATGGCGTCAGGCACAGCTGCAGGGGTTCTTGCTGCCTGGAGCGGTGTTTATATTGATCTCAAAACAGGCACACCTGGGGAGGGCTGGCCGGCATGGTCAGGCTGCCCAGGTCAGCCAATCATCACCCCTCAGGGTCTCACAGTTGCAGAAAATGGAACTTGCTGAATCGGCCAGGTCCAAGGAACAGGTGTGGGCTCTTGAGAGTCAGGATAGACAATGGGCTGCAGCTCTGGCTTGTATTCTAATCATTTTATCTGGCCCATGAGTGGGAGACAGCTTCAAGAAAACCCTGGCCTAATAAGAGGACCCCAGGAGTCAGGGAGAGGAGGGGTGGGTGGTGGGTGGTGGGTGGAGACAGAGGCCTGGTGCTCCGGGTGCAGTGGAAGTCTCTGGAAGACCAGGTGGTGGCAGGCCGTACAGAGTGATGCCCAGGGTCACAGACCTGTCGGAGTTGCTATTTGTTAGTTCAAGTCCTGCTCTGAGGTGCTCTGTGTCAGATCTGAGTGACAGGTGAGCTGAGAGTGCTCTGCAATGAGGGCAATGTGCACGGTTCCTGTGTGCCCTGCCCTGCCACAGTACCTGCAAGTGTAGCTCTGTATCCTGGGAGGGAGCTGACCACGAGAGCCCCATGGGCTGCAGGGGACCTGCCCAGGGAACCCCATATCCTGGGATGGGCCTGACCATGAGAGCCCCATGGGCTGGTGTGGAGGTGGGGTACCTGCCCAGGTGAGCTCCATATCCTGAGATTGGCCTGACCACGAGAGCCCCATGGGCTGCCAGGGGCCTGGTAAAGATGTCAGGATCGTCAGTGAAGCCACCGAGTATATACCTCCAGTAGTTCCTAATTCCTACACCCTGCTGGTCATTCTACCAACCACCAGGAGACGGTATTCTGTATTAGTCTTCAATGATGCCTTCTTTTGTATGCCATTAGTCCCAGAGTCACAAGAAATTTTGGCTTGTAAGTGGCAGGACTCAACATACAACTAAAACAATACATCCAGGCCGTCTTGCCCCAAGTGTTCAAAAATTCCCACACCATCTTTGGGGAAAGCTTAGCTAAAGACGTAAAAGTTCTACCTCTGGAAAAGGAAACACTCCTTCAATATGCTGACGACATTCTGATCACCAGCCCTACTAAGGAGGCCTCTGAACTACCAAGCCAATAAAGGATAGAAGTTGTCCAAGAAAAAGCTCAAATATCACAGACTACGGTGACCTGCCTGGGCTTCATTCTCACAGAAGGTCGGAGAAGCTCATCCCAGGAAAGGGAAGAAACAATTTACAGCCTTAACCCTTTCTAAAACTAGAAGACAGCTTAGGGGTTCCTGGGGAGGCCAGAGTTTGCTGCTTCTGGATCCCTAACTACAGTCTACTAGCTGGGCCTCTATATGAAACACTGAAAGGAAAAGATGATGATCCTTTTGAATAGAATCCAGAAGTGGCCTTTCAAGAATGGAAAGAGCAGTCAATTCAGACCCTTGCCCTGGAACTCCCTAATTTAGCTAAACCCTTTGACCTTTACATTCCTGGTGAAAGGTGAATTGCCATTGGAGTATTAGTGCAAAACCTGGGACCACTTGAAATGGAACAATGCAAGAATGCCATCCAGGTAGGATAAACTATAGTCACCAAGGGGCTTGGCCCACTGCAACATCTGGCCAACATACTGGCGGTATCTAAAAACCTGGAAATCAGCAGCTCAAAAGGCCACCTCCCTCCTAAGGGAAAAGGACCCCACGTGGTGTTCCTAACCCCCAACCATGCCCTGAAGTTGCAGGGTTTGCTCCGTGGGCACACTGACCTCCAGTGAGGAAGCCCTCCTACTCCAACATCCAGAGAGATATCCGGGGGCAACGGGGCACCATGACGACACATGTGACCATCACTTGACCTGGAGTTTCTCTCATGAAACAACAAGAGTGTGTCACAAAAGAGTAGACTACTGCTTGCAGGACTTACTGCACCCAGAGGGGAGGTAATAATCTTGGCAGGGGAACCGTATATCACGCTGTCACCATAGAAAAGCCTACAGACACCGTGATGATGGTGACCAGTAAGACCGGCTGGACTCCTGTTTACTTCAAAAGGCTGTTGACTCAGTGGCCATCATGGTCCTTCATCACAACTGACCCTGGACTGTCCGGGAGTTGAGCAGGCAGGGTCCTGACACCTGGTGCTGTTTTTACGTTAATTCAGAGGCCTAATTGAAGAAAGTGCAGACTACTAGTCAGAGCATCTAGGCTGGCAGAAACGGTCAGCCTAAAGTGTCTGAACAAATGTGTGGCGGGGTGAAAGTGGACCTCACAGCGTCACTGCACATTTCCTTCCCGGACCCTTAAAGGTCATTAGAATCTATAACACTTCCAATGCTCATGCTCAGGCAGATGAACAGGGAGGCTGGAGGCCTGGGGACAATCAACGTCACCTAGAGGCTGCTGGGGAGAAGTTCTGACCCTCGCCCACGGGTATAAGGGCTCCTAACTCAGCACTCAGCCGTTACAGAAGAAGGGTCTGCACCCTCAGCACTCCAAGAATGAGGAAGAGGACAAAAGGCAGAAGAGGGGTTTGTCCCAGGCAAAGCCCATTAAAAATCCCTGGGAGATAAAAATAGAATCTGGGCAATAAAATAAAGTCTAACCTTTTTTATCCTTTGTGCTTTGTCTAATTTCATGTGCTCCTAGGGTCCCGCATACAGAGGTTCCACACCCGGCACTTCAGACCAGATTTCCTAGTACAGAATGGCTGGGTCGACACATCAGGTCCTGGGGCCCAGTGCAGACTCCGCGATATAGAGCCTGAGCTGCAGCCAACAGGGCCCTCGAGAGCTCTGCCCCCTCCCTCCCACTGAATCTGACAGGATCTCTACACAGCAGCCCAGCCCACAGCCCACGGGGTAGCACATGCTCTCACCTCTCCATTCTCTGATCAAAATATAAAGTTTCCTTTGCTTCTGAACCAAACTCAGTCTCGATCTTTTGGCTCCAATGACACTGGGCATGGGGACACTTGTTGGGGTCCACTCTGGAGGATCAGTAACAGAAATTGAGAACTTTGTAACTTCAATGAACAGATGTGTGAGCCAAACTATAATTAACATAGAACAGTGTATAAGGCTCGGGTAAAATAAGATGTTTCTAACACTTCCATTTGATATTTCCATCACTTTATTATAAGCAAGTTCAGTGAAAAGGTTTGTCTTATTTGTCAGGTCAATATTAGAGAAGCGAAGTGATTTCTTTCCAAGGATGTACATCTAATAATCTTGGTTAAATCTTCAATCTTGTTTTAAATGCTTTTCCATTGAAAATGATACCTCTCATTCAGCTCCCCCATTTCTGAGAAGTATAAAATCTTATAATTTATTATTACCAAAGTGGAAAGGTGGGAGGAGGGATAAATTAACAGTTTGGGATTAACACATACACACTGCTATGTATAAAATAGATCGTCAACAAGGAACTACTCTATAGCACAGGGAACTACACTCAATATTTTGCAATAACCTATAAGGGGAAATAATCTGAAAAAGAATAGATATTTTTATTGACATCATCTATCAATGACAGTTAAAATGGAACCTAAGGGAAGCCGGTGGTCAGTGCTTCTGACCCTGAAGACTTCAATCATCTAAAGTTTGGACTCTGCCTACTTCCCAAGGCCCTTAATGAACATATGTGTAGCCGTAGCTTAAAAAATTCCCCAGTTTGGGTAGCGGAGAGACACTGATTTTGAAAAATCCCTGGTGTTCTCCTCACATGAACGGGACACTTCCTACAGCTAAAACATGCCTGTCACACCCAGAGGATGGTATATCGTCTGATCGGGAAGAGTTTGGAAAAGGCATCTCATCTCCTCATCTCCTGGTGCTCGGGTTCACCACTCCGGCGTCTTTACTAACAGTCTCCCCACTTGGAGATGTCAGCACTGTCAACATCCTGTTGCACACAGTTTGGAATTTGTCCAAGGATGAAGCAGAAGGAGGAGGAACAATGAGAGACAAGTCCTAGGTTTTCGGACAGACATATGTCACTCTAATTTCCAATCAGGAAGACGAATTGACCAAAGGCTAGGGTTGCCCATGGAAACAGAATAGGGCTTGAGGAAATCCCGCTGCTTTGTGGCCAGTTCCCATAAACACAAGTTGAAAAATGGAACTCAGGGACACTAAAATTCACGAAACTGCAGAGTTGAAAATATCTATCACTGAAAAATGTCTTGAGGAAAGTCAGAGAAAAGGACTTGTAAGCAACGGAGAATGGCAGGAAAGGGATTGGATGAGGTAGAAAGGACTCGCCATTAAGCACAAGAAAAGGGGCTGAACATTGCCAACATTGCAGTTGGCCAAAAAGGGTGTATGCATCTTTTTCTGTATATATTCAAGAAAAGGGCATACACTTTTTTAGCCAACCAAACAGGTGGGCACTGGAAATCAATACTACAAAACATATCACTTCGCATCAGTCAGAAGAGCCTTCCTCATAAAGTGTAAACACCAGAAATGCAGGACAGGGCAAGGAGAAAAGGGAGCCCTGTGAGTCTTATAGTGGAAATGTATATTGCCAACGGTCACTCTGGAAAAGTGTATTGTGATTACTAAAGCATCTAAAAAATGAGCTACAGAGCACAGGGCACTTGCACTCATGGACGTATATCTTGGGAAAAAGAAAAATCGAGAGGACACAGGCACCCCAATGTTTACCGCCTCTCTGTTTAATATATCCTCGATTAGGATATAATTTATATGTCACTGGAGGGAAAAAATGGACAGAGGTGTGGCACTTATGTAGAGTGGAATATTACTCAGCCTGAAAATCAATGAAACATGGCCAGTTGTAACAACCCCAGAGGAGTTACGTATGATCATCTGAAGTCACATAATTCAAAAAGACAAAGACATACGATATTACTAATACATGGAATGTAAACGTGGCTACAAATGAACTGAATTACAAAAGAGAACGGGGTCTCAAATTTAGAAAACCAACTTATGCTTGCTTAAGGATCAAGGAGAGTTGGGGTGCTGCATAAAACCAGAGATTGAAATTAGCACAGATACCGTTCCATAAGCCAAATATGTAATAGAAAAAACCTACTTCCTGGTCAACGAAATAGACTCAACACCCCATATTCAGTGCCTAGGAATATACAGGATGAGTAAGAGTCTTAATACCTATGGATTTATATGTCTCCATAAGAGAATCAAGCGTGTGTACAGTGACAAAAACGCAGCAGTGAAAATCAGCTAAATCCCATTATCAAAATAAATTTCAAAAACAAAAAAAATGACAGTGAAATAGAGAGCAATTCTTAAATAATTCATTCAGGGCTTGTGATGCAACCTGGATTTACCTCATCTACACCCAGAGCTGAGTGAGACATAAGGTTGGACACTTCGGGCTGACAGCATGGATGAGGTTCGATGAGCAAATGCAGACCATTTGTAGTCATACTGCATAGTACCCATTCCATGGGTCCCAACTCTCCAGGTTTAAGGGATTCTTCCTTCAGCTAAAACATGCATGGGAAACCCACAGTATGGTGCACCGTGTGACCGGAAAACGTTTTCAAATGAATCTCAGTTTTCATCCCCTTTTACTCGGGTTCACCATTCCAGACCCTTTACTAACACTCTCCACACTTGGAGAGTCAGTGCCTTTAACCTCCTGTTTGGCACAGTTTGCAATTTCTGCGCAAGATGTACAGGAATAGGGAGAACCAATGAGAGACTAGCTGTAGGTGTCTGCAGGGGCAAATTTAACGCTCATTTCCCACCAGGAAGAGGAATTAACCAAAGGCTCAGCATGCCGTGCCGGAACCAGATTAGGGCCTGAAGCAATCCTCCGGGTTTGCGGCCAGCTCACAAGATAGCGAGTTGAAGAAAGGAGCTCAGGGGCACTGTAACTCACAAACCTGCAGAGTTATAAATGACAGCTATCGTCCAAAAATATATTGAAGGAAGGCTGCGAAGACGACTTGTAAGCGGGACAGATTTGCAGGAAAACGATTTCAGGGGGTAGACGGGAATTGCATTTAAAGCATAGGAAAAGAGGCAGAACGTCGACAATGATGCTCTTGGCCAAAAAGTGTGTATGCGTTTTTTCCTGAATATATTCAGGAAAAAACGCATACGCCCTTTTTGGCCAACCAAGCAAGCATGTTAAAGAAATCTTCACTACAATGAAGTCTCACTGCCCCCCGGTCAGAAGGGCCATCTGAAAAAAGTGTAAAATCCAGAAAGGCAGCACAGGCCATGAAGAACAGGGAGCCTTGTTATGCTGATGGGCGGGATGTAAATTGCCAACAGCCACTCTGGAAAAGTGTATGGTGTTTCCCGGAACACCGAAAAAACAAAGCTACGGAGCCTACGGCACTTCCACTTATGGTCCTATAGCTTAGGGAAATTAAAATCAAAAACTCACAGCCACCCCAAAGTGTCGGACGGCTCTGTTTACAAGAACCTCGTCTACGGTACAAGTTAAATATCCCAGAATGTGAAAAATGGATAAAGAAGTTGTGGTACGTACGTACAATGGAATATCACTCAGCAATGAAATCTATGTCATCAGGCCCGTCGCGGCATAGTGAGTGGATTCAGGTACGATGATTCTAAGTGAAATAAGTCACACAGAAAATGAAACATCATAAGATATCACTACTACACGGAATGTAAACTTGGCTACACATGAACTGAATTACAAAACAGAACAGGGTCTCAAATTTAGAAAACCAACTTATGCTTGCTTAAGGGGAAAGGTGAGTTGGGGTGCTGCATAAAACCAGAGATAGAAATTAGCACAGATACCTTTCCATAAGCCAAATATGTAATAGTCAAGACCTACCCCTTGCTCAACGAAATGGACTAAACACCCGATATTCAATGCCTAGGAATACACCTGACTAGTAAGAATCTTCAAACCCATGGATTTATATGTCTCCGTAAGAGAATGAAGCGTGTGTACAGCGGCATGAATGCAGCAGAGAAAATCCGATAAATCCCATTATCAAAATGAATTACACAAACAAAACACAAGGACAGTGAAATAGAGAGCAATTCTTAAATAATTCATTCAGGGCTTGTGATGCAACCTGGATTTACCACATCTACACCCAGAGCTGAGTGAGACATAAGGTTGGGCACTTCGGGCTGATAGCATTGGTGAGGTTCGATGAGCAAATGCAGACCCTTTGAAGTCATACAGCATGGTACCCATTCCATGGGTCCCAACTCTCCAAGTTTAAGGGATTCTTCCTTCAGCTAAAACATGCATGGGAAACCCACAGTATGGTGCACCGTGTGACTGGCAAACGTTTTCAAATGCATCTCAGATTTCGTCCCCTTTTACTCGGGTTCACATTCCAGACACTTTACGAACACTCTACCCACTTGGAGAGTCAGTGCCTTTAACCTCCTGTTCGGCACAGTTTGCAATTTCTGCGCAAGATGAAAAGGAATAGGGAGAACGAATGAGAGACTAGCTCTAGGTGTCTGCACGGGCAAATTTAACGCTCATTTCCCACCAGGAAGAGGAATTAACCAAAGGCTCAGCATGCCGTGCCGGAACCAGATTAGGGCCTGAAGCAATCCTGTGGGTTTGCCGCCAGCTCACAAGATAGCGAGTTGAAGAAATGAGCTCAGGGGCACTGTAACTCACAAACTTGCAGAGTTATAAATGACAGCTATCCTCCAAAAATATATTGAAGGAAGGCTGCGAAGACGACTTGTAAGTGGGGCAGAATTGCAGGAAAACGATTTCAGGGGGTAGGCGGGAATTGCATTTAAAGAATAGGAAAAGAGGCAGAATGTAGACAATGATGCTCTTGGCCAAAAAGGGCGTATGCGTTTTTTCCTGAATATATTCAGGAAAAAATGCATACGCACTTTTTGGCCAACCAAGCAAGCACGTTAAAGAAATCTGCACTACAATGTAGTCTCACTGCCCCCCGGTCAAAAGGGCCATCTGAAAAAAGTGTAAAATCCAGAAAGGCAGCACAGGCCATGGAGAACAGGGAGCTTTGTTATGCTGATGGGCGGGATGTAAATTGCCAACAGCCACTCTGGAGAAGTGTATGGTGTTTCCCGGAACACCAAAAAAACAAAGCTACGGAGCCTATGGCACTTCAACTTATGGTCCTATAGATTAGGGAAATTAAAATCAAAAACACACAGCCACCCCAAAGTATCGGACGGCTCTGTTTACAAGAACCTCGTCTACGGTACAAGTTAAATATCCCAGAATGTGAAAAATGGATAAAGAAGTTGTGGTACGTACGTACAATGGAATATAACTCAGCAATGAAATCTATGTCATCAGGCCCGTCGCGGCATAATGAGTGGATTCAGGTACGATGATTCTAAGTGAAATAAGTCACACAGAAAATGAAACATCATAAGATATCACTAATACACGGAATGTAAACTTGGCTGCACATGAACTAAATTACAAAACAGAACCGGGTCTCAAATTTAGAAAAACAACTTATGCTTGCTTAAGGGGAAAGGTGAGTTGGGGTGCTGCATAAAACCAGAGATAGAAATTAGCACAGATACCTTTCCATAAGCCAAATATGTAATAGTCAAGACCTACCCCTTGCTCAACGAAATGGACTAAACACCCCATATTCAACGCCTAGGAATACACCTGACTAGTAAGAATCTTCAAACCCATGGATTTATATGTCTCCGTAAGAGAAAAAAGCCTTTGTACAGTGGCATGAATGCAGCGGAGAAAATCCGATAAATCCCATTATCAAAATGAATTACAAAAACAAAACACAAGGACAGTGAAATAGGGAGCAATTCGTAAATAATTCATTCAGGTCTTGTGATGCATCCTGGATTTACCACATCTACACCCAGAGCTGAGTGAGACATAAGGTTGGGCACTTCGGGCTGATAGCATTGGTGAGGTTCGATGAGCAAATGCAGACCCTTTGAAGTCATACTGCATGGAACCCATTCCATGGTTCCCACCTCTCCAGATTTAAGGGATTCTTCCTTCAGCTAAAACATGCATGGGAAACCCACAGTATGGTGCACCGTGTGACCGACAAACGTTTTCAAATGCATCTCAATTTTTGTCCCCTTTTACTTGGGTTCACCATTCCAGACCCTTTACTAACACTCTCACCACTTGGAGAGTAGGTGCCTTTAACCTCCTGTTGGGCACAGTTTGCAATTTCTGCGCAAGATGAACAGGAATAGGGAGAACCAATGAGAGACTAGCTGTAGGTGTCTGCACGGGCAAATTTAACGCTCATTTCGCACCAGGAAGAGGAATTAACCAAAGGCTCATCATGCCGTGCTGGAACCAGATTAGGGCCTGAAGAAATCTTGCGGGTTTGCGGACAGCTCACAAGATAGCGAGTTGAAGAAAGGAGCTCAGGGGCACTGTAACTCACTAACCTGCAGAGTTATAAACGACAGCTATCGTCCATAAATATATTGAAGGAAGGCTGCGAAGACGACTAGAAAGCGGGGCAGAATTGCAGGAAAACGATTTCAGGGGGTAGACGGGAATTGCATTTAAAGCATAGGAAAAGAGGCAGAAGGTGGACAATGATGCTCTTGGCCAAAAAGGGCGTATGTGTTTTTTCCTGAATATATTCAGGAAAAAACGCATACGCCCTTTTTGGCCAACCAAGCAAGCATGTTAAAGAAATCTGCACTACAATGAAGTCTCATTGCCCCCCGGTCAATAGGGCCATCTGAAAAAAGTGTAAAGTCCAGAAAGGCAGCACAGGCAATGGAGAACAGGGAGCCTTTTTATGCTGATGGGCGGGATGTAAATTGCCAACAGCCACTCTGGAGAAGTGTTTGGTGTTTTCCGGAACACCTAAATAACAAAGCAACGGAGACTACAGCATTTCCACTTATGGTCCTATAGTTTAGGGACATTAAAATCAAAAACACACAGCCACCCCAAAGTGTCAGACGGCTCTATTTACAAGAACCTCGTCTACGGTACAAGGTAAATATCCCAGAATGTGAAAAATGGATAAAGAAGTTGTGGTACGTACGTACAATGGAATATCAGTCAGCAATGAAATCTATGTCATCAGGCCCGTCGCGGCATAATGAGTGAATTCAGGTACGATGATTCTAAGTGAAATAAGTCACACAGAAAATGAAACATCATAAGATATCACTAATACACGGAATGTAAACTTGGCTACACATGAACTGAATTACAAAACAGAACAGGGTCTCAAATTTAGAAAACGAACTTATGTTTGCTTAAGGGGAAAGGTGAGTTGGGGTGCTGCATAAAACCAGACATAGAAATTAGCACATATACCATTCCATAAGTCAAATATGTAATAGTCAAGACCTACCCCTTGTTCAACGAAATGGGCTAAAGACCCTATATTCAACGCCTAGGAATACACCTGACTATTAAGAATCTTCAAACCCATGGATTTATATGTCTCCGTAAGAGAATGAAGCGTGTGTACAGCGGCATGAATGCACCAGAGAAAATCCGATAAATCCCATTATCAAAATGAATTAAAAAAACAAAACACAATGACAGTGAAATAGAGAGCAATTCTTAAATAATTCATTCAGGGTTTGTGATGCAACCTGGATTTACCTCATCTACACCCAGAGCTGTGTGAGACATAAGGTTGGACACTTCGGGCTGATAGCATTGGTGAGGTTCGATGAGCAAATGCAGACCATTTGAAGTCATACTGCGTGGTACCCATTCCATGGGTCCCAACTCTCCAGGTTTAAGCGATTCTTCCTTCAGCTAAAACATGCATGGGAAACCCACAGTATGGTGCACCGTGTGACCGGGAAACGTTTTCAAATGCATCTCAGTTTTCATCCACTTTTACTCGGGTTCACAATTCCAGACCCTTTACTAACACTCTTCCCACTTGGAGAGTCAGTGCCTTTAACCTGCTGTTTTGCACAATTTGCAATTTCTGCGCAAGATGAACAGGAATAGGGAGAACCAATGAGAGACTAGCTGTAGGTTTCTGCACGGGCAAATTTAACGCTCATTTCCCACCAGGAAGAGGAATTAACCAAAGGCTCAGCATGCCGTGCCGGAACCAGATTAGGGCCTGAAGCAATCCTGCGGGTTTGCGGCCAGCTCTCAAGAAAGCGATTTGAAGAAAGGAGCTCAGGGGCACTGTATTTCACAAACCTGCAGAGGTATAAATGACAGCTATCGTCCAAAAATATATTGGAGGAAGGCTGCGAAGAGGACTTGAAAGCGGGGCAGAATTGCAGGAAAATGATTTCAGGGGGTAGACTGGAATTGCATTTAAAGCATAGGAAAAGAGGCAGAACGTCGACAATGATGCACTTGGCCAAAAAGGGCGTATGCGTTTTTTCCTGAATATATTCAGGAAAAAACGCATACGCACTTTTTGGCCAACCAAGCAAGCATGTTAAAGAAACCTGCACTACAAGGAAGTCTCACTGCCCCCCGGTCAAAAGGGCCATCTGAAAAAAGTGTAAAATCCAGAAATGCAGCACAGGCCATGGAGAACAGGGAGCCTTGTTATGCTGATGTGTGGGATATAAATTGCCAACAGCCAATCTTGAGAGGTGTATGGTGTTTCCTGAAACACCTAAAAAACAAAGCAACAGAGCCTACGGCACTTCCACTTATGGTCCTATAGCATATGGAAATTAAAATCAGAAACACACAGCCACCCCAATGTTTCAGACGGCTCTGTTTCCAAGAACCTCGTCTACGGTCAAGTTAAATATCGCAGAAATCAAAAAATGGATAAAGACATTGTGCTACGTATGTGCAATGGAATATCACTCTCCAATGAAATCTATGTCATCAGGCCCGTCGTGGCATAATGAGTGGATTCAGGTACGATGATTCTAAGTGAAATAAGTCACACAGAAAATGAAATATCATAAGATATCACTAATACACGGAATGTAAGCTTGGCTACACATGAATTGAATTGCAAAACAGAACAGGGTCTCAAATTTAGGAAAGCAACTTATGTTTGCTTAAGGGGAAAGGTGAGTTGGGGTGCTGCATAAAACCAGAGATAGAAATTAGCACAGATACCATTCCATAAGTCAAATATGTAATAGTCAAGACCTACCCTTTCTCAAATAAATGGGCTAAACACCCTATATTCAACGCCTAGGAATACACCTGACTAATAAGAATCTTCAAACCCATGGATTTATATGTCTCCATAAGAGAAGCAAGCGTGTGTACAGCTGCATGAAGGCAGCAGAGAAAATCCGATAAATCCCATTATCAAAATGAATTATAAAAACAAAACACAATGACAGTGAAATAGAGAGCAATTCTTAAATAATTCATTCAGGGCATGTGATGCAACCTGGATTTACCTCATCTACACCAAGACCTGAGTGAGGCATCATGTTGGACACTTCGGGCTGATAGCATTGGTGAGGTTCGATGAGCAAATGCAGACCATTTGAAGTTATACTGCATGGTGCCCATTCCATGGGTCCCAACTCTCCAGGTTTAAGCGATTCTTCCTTCAGGTAAAACATGCATGGGAAACCCACAGTATGGTGCATCGTGTGACCGGGAAACGTTTTCAAATGCATCTCAGGTTTCGTCCCCTTTTACTCGGGTTCACCATTCCAGACACTTTACTAACACTCTCCCCACTTGGAGAGTCAGTGCCTTTAACCTGCTGTTTGGCACAGTTTGCAATTTCTGCGCAAGATGAACAGGAATAGGGAGAACCAATGAGAGACTAGCTGTGGCTGTCTGCACAGGCAAATTTAACGCTCATTTCCCACCAGGAAGAGGAATTAACCAAACGCTCAGCATGCCATGCCTGAACAAGATAAGGTCCTGAATCTATCCTGCGGGATTGCGGCCAGCTCACAAGAAAGCGATTTGAAGAAAGGAGCTCAGGGGCACTGTAATTCACAAACATGCAGAGTTATAAATGACAGCTATCGTCCAAAAATATATTGAAGGAAGGCTGCGAAGAGGACTTGAAAGCGGGGCAGAATTGCAGGAAAACGATTTCAGGGGGTAGACTGGAATTGCATTTAAAGCATAGGAAAAGAGGCAGAACGTCAACAATGATGCACTTGGCCAAAAAGGGCGTATGCGTGTTTTCCTGAATATATTCAGGAAAACACGCATACGCACTTTTTGGCCAACCAAGCATGCATGTTAAAGAATTCTGCACTACAATGAAGTCCCACTGCCCCTCGTTCAAAAGGACCATCTGAAAAAAGTGTAAAATCCAGAAATGTAGCACAGGCCATGGAGAACAGGGAGCCTTGTTATGCTGATGGGTGGGATGTAAATTTCCAAGAGCCACTCTGGAGAAGTGCATGGTTTTTCCTGAAACAACTGAAAAACAAAGCAACGGAGCCTACGGCACTTCCACTTGTGGTCCTATAGCTTAGGGAAATTAAAATCAAAAACACACAGCCACCCCAAAGTTTCAGACGGCTCTGTTTACAAGAACCTCGTCTATGGTACAACTTAAATATCCCAGAAAGCGAAAAATGGATAAAGAAGTTGTGGTAGGTACGTACAATGGAATATCACTCACCAATGACATCTATGTCATCAGGCCCGTCGTGGCATAATGAGTGGATTCAGGTACGATGATTCTAAGTGAAATATGTCACACAGAAAATGAAACATCATAAGATATCACTAATACACGGAATGTAATCTTGGCTACACATGAACTGAATTACAAAACAGAACAGGGTCTCAAATTTAGAAAACCAACTTATGTTTGCTTAAGGGGAAAGGTGAGTTGGGGTGCTGCATAAAACCAGAGATAGAAATTAGCACAAATACCATTCCATACGTCAAATACGTAATAGTCAAGACCTACCTCTTGTTCAACGAAATGGACTAAACACCCTATATTCAACGCCTAGGAATACACCTGACTAGTTAGAATCTTCAAACCCATGGATTTATATGTCTCCATAAGAGAATCAAGCGTGTGTACAGCTGCATGAAGGTAGCAGATAAAATCCGTTAAATCCCATTATCAAAATGAATTACAAAAACAAAACACAATGACAGTGAAATGGAGAGCAATTCTTAAATAATTCATTCAGGGCTTGTGATGCAACCTGGATTTACCTCATCTACACCCAGAGCTGAGTGAGACATAAGGTTGGACACTTCGGGCTGATAGCATTGGTGAGGTTCGATGAGCAAATGCAGACCATTTGAAGTCATACTGCATGGTACCCATTCCATGGGTCCCAACTCTCCAGGTTTAAGCGATTCTTCCTTCAGCTAAAACATGCATGGGAAACCCACAGTATGGTGCACCGTGTGACCGGGAAACGTTTTCAAATGAATCTCAGTTTTCGTCCCCTTTTATTCGGGTTCACTATTCCAGACCCTTTACTAACACGCTCCCCACTTGGAGAGTCAGTGCCTTTAACCTCCTGTTTGGCACAGTTTGCAATTTCTGCGCAAGATGAACAGGAATAGGGAGAACCAATGAGAGACTAGCTGTAGGTGTCTGCACGGGCAAATTTAATGCTCATTTCCCACCAGGAAGAGGAATTAACCAAAGGCTCAGCATGCCGTGCCGCAACAAGATTGGGGCCTGAAGCAATCCTGCGGGTTTGCGGCCAGCTCAAAAGAAAGCGATTTGAAGAAAGGAGCTCAGGGGCACTGTAATTCACAAACATGCAGAGTTATAAATGACAGCTATCGTCAAAAAATATATTGAAGGAAGGCTGCGAAGAGGACTTGAAAGCGGGGCAGAATTGCAGGAAAACAATTTCAGGGGGTAGACGGGAATGCATTTAAAGCATAGGAAAAGAGGCAGAACGTCGACAATGATGCTCTTGGCCAAAAAGGGCGTATGCGTTTTTTCCTGAATATATTCAGGTAAAAACGCATACGCCCTTTTTGGCCAACCAAGCAAGCATGTTAAAGAAATCTGCACTACAATGAAGTCTCACTGCCCCCCGGTCAAAAGGGCCATCTGAAAAAAGTGTAAAATCCAGAAAGGCAGCACAGGCCATGGAGAACAGGGAGCCTTGTTATGCTGATGGGCGGGATGTAAATTGCCAACAGCCACTCTGGAGAAGTGTATTGTGTTTCACGGAACACCGAAAAAACAAAGCTACGGAGCCTACGGCACTTCCACTTATGGTCCTATAGCTTAGGGAAATTAAAATCAAAAACACACAGCCACCCCAAAGTGTCGGACGGCTCTGTTTACAAGAACCTCGTCTACGGTACAAATTAAATATCCCAGAATGTGAAAAATGGATAAAGAAGTTGTGGTACGTACGTACAATGGAATATCACACAGCAATGAAATCTATGTCATCAGGCCCGTCGCGGCATAATGAGTGGATTCAGGTACGATGATTCTAAGTGAAATAAGTCACACAGAAAATGAAACATCATAAGATATCACTAATACACGGAATGTAAACTTGGCTACACATGAACTGAATTACAAAACACAACAGGGTCTCAAATTTAGAAAACCAACTTATGCTTGCTTAAGGGGAAAGGTGAGTTGGGGTGCTGCATAAAACCAGAGATAGAAATTAGCACAGATACCTTTCCATAAGCCAAATATGTAATAGTCAAGACCTACCCCTTGCTCAACGAAATGGACTAAACACCCCATATTCAACGCCTAGGAATACACCTGACTAGTAAGAATCTTCAAACCCATGGATTTATATGTCTCCGTAAGAGAATGAAGCGTGTGTACAGCGGCATGAATGCACCAGACAAAATCCGATAAATCCCATTATCAAAATGAATTACACAAACAAAACCCAAGGACAGTGAAATAGAGAGCAATTCTTAAATAATTCATTCAGGGCTTGTGATGCAACCTGGATTTACCACATCTACACCCAGAGCTGAGTGAGACATAAGGTTGGGCACTTCGGGCTGATAGCATTGGTGAGGTTCGATGAGCAAATGCAGACCCTTTGAAGTCATACAGCATGGTACCCATTCCATGGGTCCCAACTCTCCAAGTTTAAGGGATTCTTCCTTCAGCTAAAACATGCATGGGAAACCCACAGTATGGTGCACCGTGTGACTGGCAAACGTTTTCAAATGCATCTCAGTTTTCGTCCCCTTTTACTCGGGTTCACCATTCCAGACCCTTTACGAACACTCTCCCCACTTGGAGAGTCAGTGCCTTTAACCTCCTGTTGGGCACAGTTTGCAATTTCTGCGCAAGATGAAAAGGAATAGGGAGAACCAATGAGAGACTAGCTCTAGTTGTCTGCACGGGCAAATTTAACGCTCATTTCCCACCAGGAAGAGGAATTAACCAAAGGCTCAGCATGCCGTGCCCGAACCAGATTAGGGCCTGAGGCAATCCTGTGGGTTTGCGGCCAGCTCACAAGATAGCGAGTTGAAGAAAGGAGCTCAGGGGCACTGTAACTCACAAACCTGCAGAGTTATAAATGACAGCTATCGTCCAAAAATATATTGAAGGAAGGCTGCGAAGACGACTTGTAAGCGGGACAGATTTGCAGGAAAACGATTTCAGGGGGTAGACGGGAATTGCATTTAAAGCATAGGAAAAGAGGCAGAACGTCGACAATGATGCTCTTGGCCAAAAAGGGCGTATGCGTTTTTTCCTGAATATATTCAGGAAAAAACGCATACGCCCTTCTTGGCCAACCAAGCAAGCATGTTAAAGAAATCTGCACTACAATGAAGTCTCACTGCCCCCCGGTCAAAAGGGCCATCTGAAAAAAGTGTAAAATCCAGAAAGGCAGCACAGGCCATGGAGAACAGCGAGCCTTGTTATGCTGATGGGCGGAATGTAAGTTGCCAACAGCGAGTCTGGAAAAATGTATGGTGTTTCCCGGAACATCTAAAAAACAAAGCAACGGAGCCTACGGCAATTCCCCTTATTGCCCTATAGCTTAGGAAAATTAAAATCAAAAACACACAGCCACCCAAAAGCCTCGGGCGGCTCTGTTTACAAGAACCTCGTCTACGGTACAAGTTAAATATCCCAGAATGTGAAAAATGGATAAAGAAGTTGTGGTACGTACGTACAATGGAATATCACACAGCAATGAAATCTATGTCATCAGGCCCGTCGCGGCATAATGAGTGGATTCAGGTACGATGATTCTAAGTGAAATAAGTCACACAGAAAATGAAACATCATAAGATATCACTAATACACGGAATGTAAACTTGGCTACACATGAACTGAATTACAAAACAGAACAGGGTCTCAAATTTAGAAAACCAACTTATGCTTGCTTAAGGGTAAAGGTGAGTTGGGGTGCTGCATAAAACCAGAGATAGAAATTAGCACAGATACTTTGCATAAGCCAAATATGTAATAGTCAAGACCTACCCCTTGCTCAACGAAATGGACTAAACACCCCATATTCAACGCCTAGGAATACACCTGACTAGTAAGAATCTTCAAACCCATGGATTTATATGTCTCCGTAAGAGAATGAAGCGTGTGTACAGCGGCATGAATGCAGCAGAGAAAATCCGATAAATCCCATTATCAAAATGAATTACACAAACAAAACCCAAGGACAGTGAAATAGAGAGCAATTCTTAAATAATTCATTCAGGGCTTGTGATGCAACCTGGATTTACCACATCTACACCCAGAGCTGAGTGAGACATAAGGTTGGGCACTTCGAGCTGATAGCATTGGTGAGGTTCGATGAGCAAATGCAGACCCTTTGAAGTCATACAGCATGGTACCCATTCCATGGGTCCCAACTCTCCAAGTTTAAGGGATTCTTCCTTCAGCTAAAACATGCATGGGAAACCCACAGTATGGTGCACCGTGTGACTGGCAAACGTTTTCAAATGCATCTCAGTTTTCGTCCCCTTTTACTCGGGTTCACCATTCCAGACCCTTTACGAAAACTCTCCCCACTTGGAGAGTCAGTGCCTTTAACCTCCTGTTGGGCACAGTTTGCAATTTCTGCGCAAGATGAAAAGGAATAGGGAGAACGAATGAGAGACTAGCTCTAGGTGTCTGCACGGGCAAATTTAACGCTCATTTCCCACCAGGAAGAGGAATTAACCAAAGGCTCAGCATGCCGTGCCGGAACCAGATTAGGGCCTGAGGCAATCCTGTGGGTTTGCGGCCAGCTCACAAGATAGCGAGTTGAAGAAAGGAGCTCAGGGGCACTGTAACTCACAAACCTGCAGAGTTATAAATGACAGCTATCGTCCAAAAATATATTGAAGGAAGGCTGCGAAGACGACTTGTAAGCGGGACAGATTTGCAGGAAAACGATTTCAGGGGGTAGACGGGAATTGCATTTAAAGCATAGGAAAAGAGGCAGAACGTCGACAATGATGCTCTTGGCCAAAAAGGGCGTATGCGTTTTTTCCTGAATATATTCAGGAAAAAACGCATACGCCCTTTTTGGCCAACCAAGCAAGCATGTTAAAGAAATCTGCACTACAATGAAGTCTCACTGCCCCCCCGTCAAAAGGGCCATCTGAAAAAAGTGTAAAACCCAGAAAGGCAGCACAGGCCATGGAGAACAGGGAGCCTTGTTATGCTGATGGGCGGGATGTAAATTGCCAACAGCCACTCTGGAGAAGTGTATGGTGTTTCCCGGAACACCGAAAAAACAAAGCTACGGAGCCTACGGCACTTCCACTTATGGTCCTATAGCTTAGGGAAATTAAAATCAAAAACACACAGCCACCCCAAAGTGTCGGACGGCTCTGTTTACAAGAACCTCGTCTACGGTACAAGTTAAATATCCCAGAATGTGAAAAATGGATAAAGAAGTTGTGGTACGTACGTACAATGGAATATCACTCAGCAATGAAATCTATGTCTTCAGGCCCATCACGGCATAATGAGTGGATTCAGGTACGATGATTCTAAGTGAAATAAGTCACACAGAAAATGAAACATCATAAGATATCACTACTACACGGAATGTAAACTTGGCTACACATGAACTGAATTACAAAACAGAACAGGGTCTCAAATTTAGAAAACCAACTTATGCTTGCTTAAGGGGAAAGGTGAGTTGGGGTGCTGCATAAAACCAGAGATAGAAATTAGCACAGATACCTTTCCATAAGCCAAATATGTAATAGTCAAGACCTACCCCTTGCTCAACGAAATGGACTAAACACCCCATATTCAACGCCTAGGAATACACCTGACTAGTAAGAATCTTCAAACCCATGGATTTATATGTCTCCGTAAGAGAATGAAGCGTGTGTACAGCGGCATGAATGCACCAGACAAAATCCGATAAATCCCATTATCAAAATGAATTACACAAACAAAACCCAAGGACAGTGAAATAGAGAGCAATTCTTAAATAATTCATTCAGGGCTTGTGATGCAACCTGGATTTACCACATCTACACCCAGAGCTGAGTGAGACATAAGGTTGGGCACTTCGAGCTGATAGCATTGGTGAGGTTCGATGAGCAAATGCAGACCCTTTGAAGTCATACAGCATGGTACCCATTCCATGGGTCCCAACTCTCCAAGTTTAAGGGATTCTTCCTTCAGCTAAAACATGCATGGGAAACCCACAGTATGGTGCACCGTGTGACTGGCAAACGTTTTCAAATGCATCTCAGTTTTCGTCCCCTTTTACTCGGGTTCACCATTCCAGACCCTTTACGAACACTCTCCCCACTTGGAGAGTCAGTGCCTTTAACCTCCTGTTGGGCACAGTTTGCAATTTCTGCGCAAGATGAAAAGGAATAGGGAGAACGAATGAGAGACTAGCTCTAGGTGTCTGCACGGGCAAATTTAACGCTCATTTCCCACCAGGAAGAGGAATTAACCAAAGGCTCAGCATGCCGTGCCGGAACCAGATTAGGGCCTGAGGCAATCCTGTGGGTTTGCGGCCAGCTCACAAGATAGCGAGTTGAAGAAAGGAGCTCAGGGGCACTGTAACTCACAAACCTGCAGAGTTATAAATGACAGCTATCGTCCAAAAATATATTGAAGGAAGGCTGCGAAGACGACTTGTAAGCGGGACAGATTTGCAGGAAAACGATTTCAGGGGGTAGACGGGAATTGCATTTAAAGCATAGGAAAAGAGGCAGAACGTCGACAATGATGCTCTTGGCCAAAAAGGGCGTATGCGTTTTTTCCTGAATATATTCAGGAAAAAACGCATACGCCCTTTTTGGCCAACCAAGCAAGCATGTTAAAGAAATCTGCACTACAATGAAGTCTCACTGCCCCCCGGTCAAAAGGGCCATCTGAAAAAAGTGTAAAATCCAGAAAGGCAGCACAGGCCATGGAGAACAGGGAGCCTTGTTATGCTGATGGGCGGGATGTAAATTGCCAACAGCCACTCTGGAGAAGTGTATGGTGTTTCCCGGAACACCGAAAAAACAAAGCTACGGAGCCTACGGCACTTCCACTTATGGTCCTATAGCTTAGGGAAATTAAAATCAAAAACACACAGCCACCCCAAAGTATCGGACGGCTCTGTTTACAAGAACCTCGTCTACGGTACAAGTTAAATATCCCAGAATGTGAAAAATGGATAAAGAAGTTGTGGTACGTACGTACAATGGAATATCACTCAGCAATGAAATCTATGTCATCAGGCCCATCACGGCATAATGAGTGGATTCAGGTACGATGATTCTAAGTGAAATAAGTCACACAGAAAATGAAACATCATAAGATATCACTACTACACGGAATGTAAACTTGGCTACACATGAACTGAATTACAAAACAGAACAGTGTCTGAAATTTAGAAAACCAACTTATGCTTGCTTAAGGGGAAAGGTGAGTTGGGGTGCTGCATAAAACCAGAGATAGAAATTAGCACAGATACCTTTCCATAAGCCAAATATGTAATAGTCAAGACCTACCCCTTGCTCAACGAAATGGACTAAACACCCCATATTCAACGCCTAGGAATACACCTGACTAGTAAGAATCTTCAAACCCATGGATTTATATGTCTCCGTAAGAGAATGAAGCGTGTGTACAGCGGCATGAATGCACCAGACAAAATCCGATACATCCCATTATCAAAATGAATTACACAAACAAAACCCAAGGACAGTGAAATAGAGAGCAATTCTTAAATAATTCATTCAGGGCTTGTGATGCAACCTGGATTTACCACATCTACACCCAGAGCTGAGTGAGACATAAGGTTGGGCACTTCGGGCTGATAGCATTGGTGAGGTTCGATGAGCAAATGCAGACCCTTTGAAGTCATACAGCATGGTACCCATTCCATGGGTCCCAACTCTCCAAGTTTAAGGGATTCTTCCTTCAGCTAAAACATGCATGGGAAACCCACAGTATGGTGCACCGTGTGACTGGCAAACGTTTTCAAATGCATCTCAGTTTTCGTCCCCTTTTACTCGGGTTCACAATTCCAGACCCTTTACGAACACTCTCCCCACTTGGAGAGTCAGTGCCTTTAACCTCCTGTTGGGCACAGTTTGCAATTTCTGCGCAACATGAAAAGGAATAGGGAGAACGAATGAGAGACTAGCTCTAGGTGTCTGCACGGGCAAATTTAACGCTCATTTCCCACCAGGAAGAGGAATTAACCAAAGGCTCAGCATGCCGTGCCCGAACCAGATTAGGGCCTGAGGCAATCCTGTGGGTTTGCGGCCAGCTCACAAGATAGCGAGTTGAAGAAAGGAGCTCAGGGGCACTGTAACTCACAAACCTGCAGAGTTATAAATGACAGCTATCGTCCAAAAATATATTGAAGGAAGGCTGCGAAGACGACTTGTAAGCGGGACAGATTTGCAGGAAAACGATTTCAGGGGGTAGACGGGAATTGCATTTAAAGCATAGGAAAAGAGGCAGAACATCGACAATGATGCTCTTGGCCAAAAAGGGCGTATGCGTTTTTTCCTGAATATATTCAGGAAAAAACGCATACGCCCTTTTTGGCCAACCAAGCAAGCATGTTAAAGAAATCTGCACTACAATGAAGTCTCACTGCCCCCCGGTCAAAAGGGCCATCTGAAAAAAGTGTAAAATCCAGAAAGGCAGCACAGGCCATGGAGAACAGCGAGCCTTGTTATGCTGATGGGCGGAATGTAAGTTGCCAACAGCGAGTCTGGAAAAATGTATGGTGTTTCCCGGAACATCTAAAAAACAAAGCAACGGAGCCTACGGCAATTCCCCTTATTGCCCTATAGCTTAGGAAAATTAAAATCAAAAACACACAGCCACCCAAAAGCCTCGGGCGGCTCTGTTTACAAGAACCTCGTCTACGGTACAAGTTAAATATCCCAGAATGTGAAAAATGGATAAAGAAGTTGTGGTACGTACGTACAATGGAATATCACTCAGCAATGAAATCTATGTCATCAGGCCCATCACGGCATAATGAGTGGATTCAGGTACGATGATTCTAAGTGAAATAAGTCACACAGAAAATGAAACATCATAAGATATCACTAATACACGGAATGTAAACTTGGCTACACATGAACTGAATTACAAAACAGAACAGGGTCTCAAATTTAGAAAACCAACTTATGCTTGCTTAAGGGGAAAGGTGAGTTGGGGTGCTGCATAAAACCAGAGATAGAAATTAGCACAGATACCTTTCCATAAGCCAAATATGTAATAGTCAAGATCTACCCCTTGCTCAACGAAATGGACTAAACACCCCATATTCAACGCCTAGGAATACACCTGACTAGTAAGAATCTTCAAACCCATGGATTTATATGTCTCCGTAAGAGAATGAAGCGTGTGTACAGCGGCATGAATGCACCAGACAAAATCCGATAAATCCCATTATCAAAATGAATTACACAAACAAAACCCAAGGACAGTGAAATAGAGAGCAATTCTTAAATAATTCATTCAGGGCTTGTGATGCAACCTGGATTTACCACATCTACACCCAGAGCTGAGTGAGACATAAGGTTGGGCACTTCGGGCTGATAGCATTGGTGAGGTTCGATGAGCAAATGCAGACCCTTTGAAGTCATACAGCATGGTACCCATTCCATGGGTCCCAACTCTCCAAGTTTAAGGGATTCTTCCTTCAGCTAAAACATGCATGGGAAACCCACAGTATGGTGCACCGTGTGACTGGCAAACGTTTTCAAATGCATCTCAGTTTTCATCCTCTTTTACTCGGGTTCACCATTCCAGACCCTTTACGAACACTCTCCCCACTTGGAGAGTCAGTGCCTTTAACCTCCTGTTGGGCACAGTTTGCAATTTCTGCGCAACATGAAAAGGAATAGGGAGAACGAATGAGAGACTAGCTCTAGGTGTCTGCACGGGCAAATTTAACGCTCATTTCCCACCAGGAAGAGGAATTAACCAAAGGCTCAGCATGCCGTGCCCGAACCAGATTAGGGCCTGAGGCAATCCTGTGGGTTTGCGGCCAGCTCACAAGATAGCGAGTTGAAGAAAGGAGCTCAGGGGCACTGTAACTCACAAACCTGCAGAGTTATAAATGACAGCTATCGTCCAAAAATATATTGAAGGAAGGCTGCGAAGACGACTTGTAAGCGGGACAGATTTGCAGGAAAACGATTTCAGGGGGTAGACGGGAATTGCATTTAAAGCATAGGAAAAGAGGCAGAACGTCGACAATGATGCTCTTGGCCAAAAAGGGCGTATGCGTTTTTTCCTGAATATATTCAGGAAAAAACGCATACGCCCTTTTTGGCCAACCAAGCAAGCATGTTAAAGAAATCTGCACTACAATGAAGTCTCACTGCCCCCCGGTCAAAAGGGCCATCTGAAAAAAGTGTAAAATCCAGAAAGGCAGCACAGGCCATGGAGAACAGCGAGCCTTGTTATGCTGATGGGCGGAATGTAAGTTGCCAACAGCGAGTCTGGAAAAATGTATGGTGTTTCCCGGAACATCTAAAAAACAAAGCAACGGAGCCTACGGCAATTCCCCTTATTGCCCTATAGCTTAGGAAAATTAAAATCAAAAACACACAGCCACCCAAAAGCCTCGGGCGGCTCTGTTTACAAGAACCTCGTCTACGGTACAAGTTAAATATCCCAGAATGTGAAAAATGGATAAAGAAGTTGTGGTACGTACGTACAATGGAATATCACACAGCAATGAAATCTATGTCATCAGGCCCGTCGCGGCATAATGAGTGGATTCAGGTACGATGATTCTAAGTGAAATAAGTCACACAGAAAATGAAACATCATAAGATATCACTAATACACGGAATGTAAACTTGGCTACACATGAACTGAATTACAAAACAGAACAGGGTCTCAAATTTAGAAAACCAACTTATGCTTGCTTAAGGGGAAAGGTGAGTTGGGGTGCTGCATAAAACCAGAGATAGAAATTAGCACAGATACTTTGCATAAGCCAAATATGTAATAGTCAAGACCTACCCCTTGCTCAACGAAATGGACTAAACACCCCATATTCAACGCCTAGGAATACACCTGACTAGTAAGAATCTTCAAACCCATGGATTTATATGTCTCCGTAAGAGAATGAAGCGTGTGTACAGCGGCATGAATGCAGCAGAGAAAATCCGATAAATCCCATTATCAAAATGAATTACACAAACAAAACCCAAGGACAGTGAAATAGAGAGCAATTCTTAAATAATTCATTCAGGGCTTGTGATGCAACCTGGATTTACCACATCTACACCCAGAGCTGAGTGAGACATAAGGTTGGGCACTTCGAGCTGATAGCATTGGTGAGGTTCGATGAGCAAATGCAGACCCTTTGAAGTCATACAGCATGGTACCCATTCCATGGGTCCCAACTCTCCAAGTTTAAGGGATTCTTCCTTCAGCTAAAACATGCATGGGAAACCCACAGTATGGTGCACCGTGTGACTGGCAAACGTTTTCAAATGCATCTCAGTTTTCGTCCCCTTTTACTCGGGTTCACCATTCCAGACCCTTTACGAACACTCTCCCCAGTTGGAGAGTCAGTGCCTTTAACCTCCTGTTGGGCACAGTTTGCAATTTCTGCGCAAGATGAAAAGGAATAGGGAGAACGAATGAGAGACTAGCTCTAGGTGTCTGCACGGGCAAATTTAACGCTCATTTCCCACCAGGAAGAGGAATTAACCAAAGGCTCAGCATGCCGTGCCGGAACCAGATTAGGGCCTGAGGCAATCCTGTGGGTTTGCGGCCAGCTCACAAGATAGCGAGTTGAAGAAAGGAGCTCAGGGGCACTGTAACTCACAAACCTGCAGAGTTATAAATGACAGCTATCGTCCAAAAATATATTGAAGGAAGGCTGCGAAGACGACTTGTAAGCGGGACAGATTTGCAGGAAAACGATTTCAGGGGGTAGACGGGAATTGCATTTAAAGCATAGGAAAAGAGGCAGAACGTCGACAATGATGCTCTTGGCCAAAAAGGGCGTATGCGTTTTTTCCTGAATATATTCAGGAAAAAACGCATACGCCCTTTTTGGCCAACCAAGCAAGCATGTTAAAGAAATCTGCACTACAATGAAGTCTCACTGCCCCCCGGTCAAAAGGGCCATCTGAAAAAAGTGTAAAATCCAGAAAGGCAGCACAGGCCATGGAGAACAGGGAGCCTTGTTATGCTGATGGGCGGGATGTAAATTGCCAACAGCCACTCTGGAGAAGTGTATGGTGTTTCCCGGAACACCGAAAAAACAAAGCTACGGAGCCTACGGCACTTCCACTTATGGTCCTATAGCTTAGGGAAATTAAAATCAAAAACACACAGCCACCCCAAAGTGTCGGACGGCTCTGTTTACAAGAACCTCGTCTACGGTACAAGTTAAATATCCCAGAATGTGAAAAATGGATAAAGAAGTTGTGGTACGTACGTACAATGGAATATCACTCAGCAATGAAATCTATGTCATCAGGCCCGTCACGGCATAATGAGTGGATTCAGGTATGATGATTCTAAGTGAAATAAGTCACACAGAAAATGAAACATCATAAGATATCACTACTACACGGAATGTAAACTTGGCTACACATGAACTGAATTACAAAACAGAACAGGGTCTGAAATTTAGAAAACCAACTTATGCTTGCTTAAGGGGAAAGGTGAGTTGGGGTGCTGCATAAAACCAGAGATAGAAATTAGCACAGATACCTTTCCATAAGCCAAATATGTAATAGTCAAGACCTACCCCTTGCTCAACGAAATGGACTAAACACCCCATATTCAACGCCTAGGAATACACCTGACTAGTAAGAATCTTCAAACCCATGGATTTATATGTCTCCGTAAGAGAATGAAGCGTGTGTACAGCAGCATGAATGCAGCAGAGAAAATCCGATAAATCCCATTATCAAAATGAATTACACAAACAAAACCCAAGGACAGTGAAATAGAGAGCAATTCTTAAATAATTCATTCAGGGCTTGTGATGCAACCTGGATTTACCACATCTACACCCAGAGCTGAGTGAGACATAAGGTTGGGCACTTTGGGCTGATAGCATTGGTGAGGTTCGATGAGCAAATGCAGACCCTTTGAAGTCATACAGCATGGTACCCATTCCATGGGTCCCAACTCTCCAAGTTTAAGGGATTCTTCCTTCAGCTAAAACATGCATGGGAAACCCACAGTATGGTGCACCATGTGACTGGCAAACGTTTTCAAATGCATCTCAGTTTTCATCCCCTTTTACTCGGGTTCACCATTCCAGACCCTTTACGAACACTCTCCCCACTTGGAGAGTCAGTGCCTTTAACCTCCTGTTGGGCACAGTTTGCAATTTCTGCGCAAGATGAAAAGGAATAGGGAGAACGAATGAGAGACTAGCTCTAGGTGTCTGCACGGGCAAATTTAACGCTCATTTCCCACCAGGAAGAGGAATTAACCAAAGGCTCAGCATGCCGTGCCGGAACCAGATTAGGGCCTGAGGCAATCCTGTGGGTTTGCGGCCAGCTCACAAGATAGGGAGTTGAAGAAAGGAGCTCAGGGGCACTGTAACTCACAAACCTGCAGAGTTATAAATGACAGCTATCGTCCAAAAATATATTGAAGGAAGGCTGCGAAGACGACTTGTAAGCGGGACAGATTTGCAGGAAAACGATTTCAGGGGGTAGACGGGAATTGCATTTAAAGCATAGGAAAAGAGGCAGAACATCGACAATGATGCTCTTGGCCAAAAAGGGCATATGCGTTTTTTCCTGAATATATTCAGGAAAAAACGCATACGCCCTTTTTGGCCAACCAAGCAAGCATGTTAAAGAAATCTGCACTACAATGAAGTCTCACTGCCCCCCGGTCAAAAGGGCCATCTGAAAAAAGTGTAAAATCCAGAAAGGCAGCACAGGCCATGGAGAACAGCGAGCTTTGTTATGCTGATGGGCGGAATGTAAGTTGCCAACAGCCAGTCTGGAAAAATGTATGGTGTTTCCCGGAACATCTAAAAAACAAAGCAACGGAGCCTACGGCAATTCCCCTTATTGCCCTATAGCTTAGGAAAATTAAAATCAAAAACACACAGCCACCCAAAAGCCTCGGGCGGCTCTGTTTACCAGAACCTCGTCTACGGTACAAGTTAAATATCCCAGAATGTGAAAAATGGATAAAGAAGTTGTGGTAAGTACGTACAATGGAATATCACTCAGCAATGAAATCTATGTCATCAGGCCCGTCGCGGCATAATGAGTGGATTCAGGTACGATGATTCTAAGTGAAATAAGTCACACAGAAAATGAAACATCATAAGATATCACTAATACACGGAATGTAAACTTGGCTACACATGAACTGAATTACAAAACAGAACAGGGTCTCAAATTTAGAAAACCAACTTATGCTTGCTTAAGGGTAAAGGTGAGTTGGGGTGCTGCATAAAACCAGAGATAGAAATTAGCACATATACTTTGCATAAGCCAAATATGTAATAGTCAAGACCTACCCCTTGCTCAACGAAATGGACTAAACACCCCATATTCAACGCCTAGGAATACACCTGACTAGTAAGAATCTTCAAACCCATGGATTTATATGTCTCCGTAAGAGAATGAAGCGTGTGTACAGCGGCATGAATGCAGCAGAGAAAATCCGATAAATCCAATTATCAAAATGAATTACACAAACAAAACCCAAGGACAGTGAAATAGAGAGCAATTCTTAAATAATTCATTCAGGGCTTGTGATGCAGCCTGGATTTACCTCTTCTACACCCACAGCTGAGTGAGACATAAGGTTGGACACTTCGGGCTGATAGCATTGGTGAGGTTCGATGAGCAAATGAAGACCATTTGAAGTCATACTGCATGGTACCCATTCCATGGGTCCCAACTCTCCAGGTTTAAGCGATACTTCCTTCAGCTAAAACATGCATGGGAATCCCACAGTATGGTGCACCGTGTGACCGATAAACGTTTTCAATTGCATCTGAGTTTTCGTCCCCTTTTATTTGGGTTCACTATTCCAGACCCTTTACTAACACGCTCCCCACTTGGAGAGTCAGTGCCTTTAACCTCCTGTTTGGCACAGTTTGCAATTTCTGCGCAAGATGAACAGGAATAGGGAGAACCAGTGAGAGACTAGCTGTAGGTGTCTGCACGGGCAAATTTAACGCTCATTTCCCACCAGGAAGAGGAATTAACCAAAGGCTCAGCATGCCGTGCCGCCACAAGATTCGGGCCTGAAGCAATCCTGCGGGTTTGCGGCCAGCTCAAAAGAAAGCGATTTGAGGAACGGAGCTCAGGGGCACTGTAATTCACAAACCTGCAGAGTTATAAATGACAGCTATCGTCTTAAAATATATTGAAGGAAGGCTGCGAAGACGACTTGTAAGCGGGACAGATTTGCAGGAAAACGATTTCAGGGGGTAGACGGGAATTGCATTTAAAGCATAGGAAAAGAGGCAGAACGTCGACAATGATGCTCTTGGCCAAAAAGGGCGTATGCGTTTTTTCCTGAATATATTCAGGAAAAAACGCATACGCCCTTTTTGGCCAACCAAGCAAGCATGTTAAAGAAATCTGCACTACAATGAAGTCTCACTGCCCCCCGGTCAAAAGGGCCATCTGAAAAAAGTGTAAAATCCAGAAAGGCAGCACAGGCCATGGAGAACAGGGAGCCTTGTTATGCTGATGGGCGGGATGTAAATTGCCAACAGCCACTCTGGAGAAGTGTATTGTGTTTCACGGAACACCGAAAAAACAAAGCTACGGAGCCTATGGCACTTCCACTTATGGTCCTATAGCTTAGGGAAATTAAAATCAAAAACACACAGCCACCCCAAAGTGTCGGACGGCTCTGTTTACAAGAACCTCGTCTACGGTACAAGTTAAATATCCCAGAATGTGAAAAATGGATAAAGAAGTTGTGGTACGTACGTACAATGGAATATCACACAGCAATGAAATCTATGTCATCAGGCCCGTCGCGGCATAATGAGTGGATTCAGGTACGATGATTCTAAGTGAAATAAGTCACACAGAAAATGTAACATCATAAGATATCACTAATACACGGAATGTAAACTTGGCTACACATGAACTGAATTACAAAACAGAACAGGGTCTCAAATTTAGAAAACCAACTTATGCTTGCTTAAGGGGAAAGGTGAGTTGGGGTGCTGCATAAAACCAGAGATAGAAATTAGCACAGATACCTTTCCATAAGCCAAATATGTAATAGTCAAGACCTACGCCTTGCTCAACGAAATGGACTAAACACCCCATATTCAACGCCTAGGAATACACCTGACTAGTAAGAATCTTCAAACCCATGGATTTATATGTCTCCGTAAGAGAATGAAGCGTGTGTACAGCGGCATGAATGCACCAGACAAAATCCGATAAATCCCATTATCAAAATGAATTACACAAACAAAACCCAAGGACAGTGAAATAGAGAGCAATTCTTAAATAATTCATTCAGGGCTTGTGATGCAACCTGGATTTACCACATCTACACCCAGAGCTGAGTGAGACATAAGGTTGGGCACTTCGGGCTGATAGCATTGGTGAGGTTCGATGAGCAAATGCAGACCCTTTGAAGTCATACAGCATGGTACCCATTCCATGGGTCCCAACTCTCCAAGTTTAAGGGATTCTTCCTTCAGCTAAAACATGCATGGGAAACCCACAGTATGGTGCACCGTGTGACTGGCAAACGTTTTCAAATGCATCTCAGTTTTCGTCCCTTTTTACTCGGGTTCACCATTCCAGACCCTTTACGAACACTCTCCCCACTTGGAGAGTCAGTGCCTTTAACCTAATGTTGGGCACAGTTTGCAATTTCTGCGCAAGATGAAAAGGAATAGGGAGAACGAATGAGAGACTAGCTCTAGGTGTCTGCACGGGCAAATTTAACGCTCATTTCCCACCAGGAAGAGGAATTAACCAAAGGCTCTGCATGCCGTGCCGGAACCAGATTAGGGCCTGAAGCAATCATGTGGGTTTGCGGCCAGCTGACAAGATAGCGAGTTGAAGAAAGGAGCTCAGGGGCACTGTAACTCACAAACCTGCAGAGTTATAAATGACAGCTATCGTCCAAAAATATATTGAAGGAAGGCTGCGAAGACGACTTGTAAGCGGGACAGATTTGCAGGAAAACGATTTCAGGAGGTAGACGGGAATTGCATTTAAAGCATAGGAAAAGAGGCAGAACATCGAAAATGATGCTCTTGGCCAAAAAGGGCGTATGCGTTTTTTCCTGAATATATTCAGGAAAAAACGCATACGCACTTTTTGGCCAACCAAGCAAGCATGTTAAAGAAATCTGCACTACAATGAAGTCTCACTGCCCCCCGGTCAAAAGGGCCATCTGAAAAAAGTGTAAAATCCAGAAAGGCAGCACAGGCCATGGAGAACAGGGAGCCTTGTTATGCTGACGGGCGGGATGTAAATTGCCAACAGCCACTCTGGAGAAGTGTATGGTGTTTCCCGGAACACCGAAAAAACAAAGCTACGGAGCCTACGGCACTTCCACTTATGGTCCTATAGCTTAGGGAAATTAAAATCAAAAACACACAGCCACCCCAAAGTCTCTGGCGGCTCTGTTTACAAGAACCTCGTCTACGGTACAAGTTAAATATCCCAGAATGTGAAAAATGGATAAAGAATTTGTGGTACGTACGTACAATGGAATATCACTCAGCAATGAAATCTATGTCATCAGGCCCGTCGCGGCATAATGAGTGGATTCAGGTACGATGATTCTAAGTGAAATAAGTCACACAGAAAATGAAACATCATAAGATATCACTAATACACGGAATGTAAACTTGGCTACACATGAACTGAATTACAAAACAGAACAGGGTCTCAAATTTAGAAAACCAACTTATGCTTGCTTAAGGGTAAAGGTGAGTTGGGGTGCTGCATAAAACCAGAGATAGAAATTAGCACAGATACTTTGCATAAGCCAAATATGTAATAGTCAAGACCTACCCCTTGCTCAACGAAATGGACTAAACACCCCATATTCAACGCCTAGGAATACACCTGACTAGTAAGAATCTTCAAACCCATGGATTTATATGTCTCCGTAAGAGAATGAAGCGTGTGTACAGCGGCATGAATGCAGCAGAGAAAATCCGATAAATCCCATTATCAAAATGAATTACACAAACAAAACCCAAGGACAGTGAAATAGAGAGCAATTCTTAAATAATTCATTCAGGGCTTGTGATGCAACCTGGATTTACCACATCTACACCCAGAGCTGAGTGAGACATAAGGTTGGGCACTTCGAGCTGATAGCATTGGTGAGGTTCGATGAGCAAATGCAGACCCTTTGAAGTCATACAGCATGGTACCCATTCCATGGGTCCCAACTCTCCAAGTTTAAGGGATTCTTCCTTCAGCTAAAACATGCATGGGAAACCCACAGTATGGTGCACCGTGTGACTGGCAAACGTTTTCAAATGCATCTCAGTTTTCGTCCCCTTTTACTCGGGTTCACCATTCCAGACCCTTTACGAAAACTCTCCCCACTTGGAGAGTCAGTGCCTTTAACCTCCTGTTGGGCACAGTTTGCAATTTCTGCGCAAGATGAAAAGGAATAGGGAGAACGAATGAGAGACTAGCTCTAGGTGTCTGCACGGGCAAATTTAACGCTCATTTCCCACCAGGAAGAGGAATTAACCAAAGGCTCAGCATGCCGTGCCGGAACCAGATTAGGGCCTGAGGCAATCCTGTGGGTTTGCGGCCAGCTCACAAGATAGCGAGTTGAAGAAAGGAGCTCAGGGGCACTGTAACTCACAAACCTGCAGAGTTATAAATGACAGCTATCGTCCAAAAATATATTGAAGGAAGGCTGCGAAGACGACTTGTAAGCGGGACAGATTTGCAGGAAAACGATTTCAGGGGGTAGACGGGAATTGCATTTAAAGCATAGGAAAAGAGGCAGAACGTCGACAATGATGCTCTTGGCCAAAAAGGGCGTATGCGTTTTTTCCTGAATATATTCAGGAAAAAACGCATACGCCCTTTTTGGCCAACCAAGCAAGCATGTTAAAGAAATCTGCACTACAATGAAGTCTCACTGCCCCCCCGTCAAAAGGGCCATCTGAAAAAAGTGTAAAACCCAGAAAGGCAGCACAGGCCATGGAGAACAGGGAGCCTTGTTATGCTGATGGGCGGGATGTAAATTGCCAACAGCCACTCTGGAGAAGTGTATGGTGTTTCCCGGAACACCGAAAAAACAAAGCTACGGAGCCTACGGCACTTCCACTTATGGTCCTATAGCTTAGGGAAATTAAAATCAAAAACACACAGCCACCCCAAAGTGTCGGACGGCTCTGTTTACAAGAACCTCGTCTACGGTACAAGTTAAATATCCCAGAATGTGAAAAATGGATAAAGAAGTTGTGGTACGTACGTACAATGGAATATCACTCAGCAATGA
This sequence comes from Delphinapterus leucas, assembly GCF_059928025.1. NCBI lineage: Eukaryota > Metazoa > Chordata > Mammalia > Artiodactyla > Monodontidae > Delphinapterus > Delphinapterus leucas. Next base: position 115,554,023 of record NC_143135.1, on the reverse strand, counting down.
AATCTATGTCTTCAGGCCCATCACGGCATAATGAGTGGATTCAGGTACGATGATTCTAAGTGAAATAAGTCACACAGAAAATGAAACATCATAAGATATCACTACTACACGGAATGTAAACTTGGCTACACATGAACTGAATTACAAAACAGAACAGGGTCTCAAATTTAGAAAACCAACTTATGCTTGCTTAAGGGGAAAGGTGAGTTGGGGTGCTGCATAAAACCAGAGATAGAAATTAGCACAGATACCTTTCCATAAGCCAAATATGTAATAGTCAAGACCTACCCCTTGCTCAACGAAATGGACTAAACACCCCATATTCAACGCCTAGGAATACACCTGACTAGTAAGAATCTTCAAACCCATGGATTTATATGTCTCCGTAAGAGAATGAAGCGTGTGTACAGCGGCATGAATGCACCAGACAAAATCCGATAAATCCCATTATCAAAATGAATTACACAAACAAAACCCAAGGACAGTGAAATAGAGAGCAATTCTTAAATAATTCATTCAGGGCTTGTGATGCAACCTGGATTTACCACATCTACACCCAGAGCTGAGTGAGACATAAGGTTGGGCACTTCGAGCTGATAGCATTGGTGAGGTTCGATGAGCAAATGCAGACCCTTTGAAGTCATACAGCATGGTACCCATTCCATGGGTCCCAACTCTCCAAGTTTAAGGGATTCTTCCTTCAGCTAAAACATGCATGGGAAACCCACAGTATGGTGCACCGTGTGACTGGCAAACGTTTTCAAATGCATCTCAGTTTTCGTCCCCTTTTACTCGGGTTCACCATTCCAGACCCTTTACGAACACTCTCCCCACTTGGAGAGTCAGTGCCTTTAACCTCCTGTTGGGCACAGTTTGCAATTTCTGCGCAAGATGAAAAGGAATAGGGAGAACGAATGAGAGACTAGCTCTAGGTGTCTGCACGGGCAAATTTAACGCTCATTTCCCACCAGGAAGAGGAATTAACCAAAGGCTCAGCATGCCGTGCCGGAACCAGATTAGGGCCTGAGGCAATCCTGTGGGTTTGCGGCCAGCTCACAAGATAGCGAGTTGAAGAAAGGAGCTCAGGGGCACTGTAACTCACAAACCTGCAGAGTTATAAATGACAGCTATCGTCCAAAAATATATTGAAGGAAGGCTGCGAAGACGACTTGTAAGCGGGACAGATTTGCAGGAAAACGATTTCAGGGGGTAGACGGGAATTGCATTTAAAGCATAGGAAAAGAGGCAGAACGTCGACAATGATGCTCTTGGCCAAAAAGGGCGTATGCGTTTTTTCCTGAATATATTCAGGAAAAAACGCATACGCCCTTTTTGGCCAACCAAGCAAGCATGTTAAAGAAATCTGCACTACAATGAAGTCTCACTGCCCCCCGGTCAAAAGGGCCATCTGAAAAAAGTGTAAAATCCAGAAAGGCAGCACAGGCCATGGAGAACAGGGAGCCTTGTTATGCTGATGGGCGGGATGTAAATTGCCAACAGCCACTCTGGAGAAGTGTATGGTGTTTCCCGGAACACCGAAAAAACAAAGCTACGGAGCCTACGGCACTTCCACTTATGGTCCTATAGCTTAGGGAAATTAAAATCAAAAACACACAGCCACCCCAAAGTATCGGACGGCTCTGTTTACAAGAACCTCGTCTACGGTACAAGTTAAATATCCCAGAATGTGAAAAATGGATAAAGAAGTTGTGGTACGTACGTACAATGGAATATCACTCAGCAATGAAATCTATGTCATCAGGCCCATCACGGCATAATGAGTGGATTCAGGTACGATGATTCTAAGTGAAATAAGTCACACAGAAAATGAAACATCATAAGATATCACTACTACACGGAATGTAAACTTGGCTACACATGAACTGAATTACAAAACAGAACAGTGTCTGAAATTTAGAAAACCAACTTATGCTTGCTTAAGGGGAAAGGTGAGTTGGGGTGCTGCATAAAACCAGAGATAGAAATTAGCACAGATACCTTTCCATAAGCCAAATATGTAATAGTCAAGACCTACCCCTTGCTCAACGAAATGGACTAAACACCCCATATTCAACGCCTAGGAATACACCTGACTAGTAAGAATCTTCAAACCCATGGATTTATATGTCTCCGTAAGAGAATGAAGCGTGTGTACAGCGGCATGAATGCACCAGACAAAATCCGATACATCCCATTATCAAAATGAATTACACAAACAAAACCCAAGGACAGTGAAATAGAGAGCAATTCTTAAATAATTCATTCAGGGCTTGTGATGCAACCTGGATTTACCACATCTACACCCAGAGCTGAGTGAGACATAAGGTTGGGCACTTCGGGCTGATAGCATTGGTGAGGTTCGATGAGCAAATGCAGACCCTTTGAAGTCATACAGCATGGTACCCATTCCATGGGTCCCAACTCTCCAAGTTTAAGGGATTCTTCCTTCAGCTAAAACATGCATGGGAAACCCACAGTATGGTGCACCGTGTGACTGGCAAACGTTTTCAAATGCATCTCAGTTTTCGTCCCCTTTTACTCGGGTTCACAATTCCAGACCCTTTACGAACACTCTCCCCACTTGGAGAGTCAGTGCCTTTAACCTCCTGTTGGGCACAGTTTGCAATTTCTGCGCAACATGAAAAGGAATAGGGAGAACGAATGAGAGACTAGCTCTAGGTGTCTGCACGGGCAAATTTAACGCTCATTTCCCACCAGGAAGAGGAATTAACCAAAGGCTCAGCATGCCGTGCCCGAACCAGATTAGGGCCTGAGGCAATCCTGTGGGTTTGCGGCCAGCTCACAAGATAGCGAGTTGAAGAAAGGAGCTCAGGGGCACTGTAACTCACAAACCTGCAGAGTTATAAATGACAGCTATCGTCCAAAAATATATTGAAGGAAGGCTGCGAAGACGACTTGTAAGCGGGACAGATTTGCAGGAAAACGATTTCAGGGGGTAGACGGGAATTGCATTTAAAGCATAGGAAAAGAGGCAGAACATCGACAATGATGCTCTTGGCCAAAAAGGGCGTATGCGTTTTTTCCTGAATATATTCAGGAAAAAACGCATACGCCCTTTTTGGCCAACCAAGCAAGCATGTTAAAGAAATCTGCACTACAATGAAGTCTCACTGCCCCCCGGTCAAAAGGGCCATCTGAAAAAAGTGTAAAATCCAGAAAGGCAGCACAGGCCATGGAGAACAGCGAGCCTTGTTATGCTGATGGGCGGAATGTAAGTTGCCAACAGCGAGTCTGGAAAAATGTATGGTGTTTCCCGGAACATCTAAAAAACAAAGCAACGGAGCCTACGGCAATTCCCCTTATTGCCCTATAGCTTAGGAAAATTAAAATCAAAAACACACAGCCACCCAAAAGCCTCGGGCGGCTCTGTTTACAAGAACCTCGTCTACGGTACAAGTTAAATATCCCAGAATGTGAAAAATGGATAAAGAAGTTGTGGTACGTACGTACAATGGAATATCACTCAGCAATGAAATCTATGTCATCAGGCCCATCACGGCATAATGAGTGGATTCAGGTACGATGATTCTAAGTGAAATAAGTCACACAGAAAATGAAACATCATAAGATATCACTAATACACGGAATGTAAACTTGGCTACACATGAACTGAATTACAAAACAGAACAGGGTCTCAAATTTAGAAAACCAACTTATGCTTGCTTAAGGGGAAAGGTGAGTTGGGGTGCTGCATAAAACCAGAGATAGAAATTAGCACAGATACCTTTCCATAAGCCAAATATGTAATAGTCAAGATCTACCCCTTGCTCAACGAAATGGACTAAACACCCCATATTCAACGCCTAGGAATACACCTGACTAGTAAGAATCTTCAAACCCATGGATTTATATGTCTCCGTAAGAGAATGAAGCGTGTGTACAGCGGCATGAATGCACCAGACAAAATCCGATAAATCCCATTATCAAAATGAATTACACAAACAAAACCCAAGGACAGTGAAATAGAGAGCAATTCTTAAATAATTCATTCAGGGCTTGTGATGCAACCTGGATTTACCACATCTACACCCAGAGCTGAGTGAGACATAAGGTTGGGCACTTCGGGCTGATAGCATTGGTGAGGTTCGATGAGCAAATGCAGACCCTTTGAAGTCATACAGCATGGTACCCATTCCATGGGTCCCAACTCTCCAAGTTTAAGGGATTCTTCCTTCAGCTAAAACATGCATGGGAAACCCACAGTATGGTGCACCGTGTGACTGGCAAACGTTTTCAAATGCATCTCAGTTTTCATCCTCTTTTACTCGGGTTCACCATTCCAGACCCTTTACGAACACTCTCCCCACTTGGAGAGTCAGTGCCTTTAACCTCCTGTTGGGCACAGTTTGCAATTTCTGCGCAACATGAAAAGGAATAGGGAGAACGAATGAGAGACTAGCTCTAGGTGTCTGCACGGGCAAATTTAACGCTCATTTCCCACCAGGAAGAGGAATTAACCAAAGGCTCAGCATGCCGTGCCCGAACCAGATTAGGGCCTGAGGCAATCCTGTGGGTTTGCGGCCAGCTCACAAGATAGCGAGTTGAAGAAAGGAGCTCAGGGGCACTGTAACTCACAAACCTGCAGAGTTATAAATGACAGCTATCGTCCAAAAATATATTGAAGGAAGGCTGCGAAGACGACTTGTAAGCGGGACAGATTTGCAGGAAAACGATTTCAGGGGGTAGACGGGAATTGCATTTAAAGCATAGGAAAAGAGGCAGAACGTCGACAATGATGCTCTTGGCCAAAAAGGGCGTATGCGTTTTTTCCTGAATATATTCAGGAAAAAACGCATACGCCCTTTTTGGCCAACCAAGCAAGCATGTTAAAGAAATCTGCACTACAATGAAGTCTCACTGCCCCCCGGTCAAAAGGGCCATCTGAAAAAAGTGTAAAATCCAGAAAGGCAGCACAGGCCATGGAGAACAGCGAGCCTTGTTATGCTGATGGGCGGAATGTAAGTTGCCAACAGCGAGTCTGGAAAAATGTATGGTGTTTCCCGGAACATCTAAAAAACAAAGCAACGGAGCCTACGGCAATTCCCCTTATTGCCCTATAGCTTAGGAAAATTAAAATCAAAAACACACAGCCACCCAAAAGCCTCGGGCGGCTCTGTTTACAAGAACCTCGTCTACGGTACAAGTTAAATATCCCAGAATGTGAAAAATGGATAAAGAAGTTGTGGTACGTACGTACAATGGAATATCACACAGCAATGAAATCTATGTCATCAGGCCCGTCGCGGCATAATGAGTGGATTCAGGTACGATGATTCTAAGTGAAATAAGTCACACAGAAAATGAAACATCATAAGATATCACTAATACACGGAATGTAAACTTGGCTACACATGAACTGAATTACAAAACAGAACAGGGTCTCAAATTTAGAAAACCAACTTATGCTTGCTTAAGGGGAAAGGTGAGTTGGGGTGCTGCATAAAACCAGAGATAGAAATTAGCACAGATACTTTGCATAAGCCAAATATGTAATAGTCAAGACCTACCCCTTGCTCAACGAAATGGACTAAACACCCCATATTCAACGCCTAGGAATACACCTGACTAGTAAGAATCTTCAAACCCATGGATTTATATGTCTCCGTAAGAGAATGAAGCGTGTGTACAGCGGCATGAATGCAGCAGAGAAAATCCGATAAATCCCATTATCAAAATGAATTACACAAACAAAACCCAAGGACAGTGAAATAGAGAGCAATTCTTAAATAATTCATTCAGGGCTTGTGATGCAACCTGGATTTACCACATCTACACCCAGAGCTGAGTGAGACATAAGGTTGGGCACTTCGAGCTGATAGCATTGGTGAGGTTCGATGAGCAAATGCAGACCCTTTGAAGTCATACAGCATGGTACCCATTCCATGGGTCCCAACTCTCCAAGTTTAAGGGATTCTTCCTTCAGCTAAAACATGCATGGGAAACCCACAGTATGGTGCACCGTGTGACTGGCAAACGTTTTCAAATGCATCTCAGTTTTCGTCCCCTTTTACTCGGGTTCACCATTCCAGACCCTTTACGAACACTCTCCCCAGTTGGAGAGTCAGTGCCTTTAACCTCCTGTTGGGCACAGTTTGCAATTTCTGCGCAAGATGAAAAGGAATAGGGAGAACGAATGAGAGACTAGCTCTAGGTGTCTGCACGGGCAAATTTAACGCTCATTTCCCACCAGGAAGAGGAATTAACCAAAGGCTCAGCATGCCGTGCCGGAACCAGATTAGGGCCTGAGGCAATCCTGTGGGTTTGCGGCCAGCTCACAAGATAGCGAGTTGAAGAAAGGAGCTCAGGGGCACTGTAACTCACAAACCTGCAGAGTTATAAATGACAGCTATCGTCCAAAAATATATTGAAGGAAGGCTGCGAAGACGACTTGTAAGCGGGACAGATTTGCAGGAAAACGATTTCAGGGGGTAGACGGGAATTGCATTTAAAGCATAGGAAAAGAGGCAGAACGTCGACAATGATGCTCTTGGCCAAAAAGGGCGTATGCGTTTTTTCCTGAATATATTCAGGAAAAAACGCATACGCCCTTTTTGGCCAACCAAGCAAGCATGTTAAAGAAATCTGCACTACAATGAAGTCTCACTGCCCCCCGGTCAAAAGGGCCATCTGAAAAAAGTGTAAAATCCAGAAAGGCAGCACAGGCCATGGAGAACAGGGAGCCTTGTTATGCTGATGGGCGGGATGTAAATTGCCAACAGCCACTCTGGAGAAGTGTATGGTGTTTCCCGGAACACCGAAAAAACAAAGCTACGGAGCCTACGGCACTTCCACTTATGGTCCTATAGCTTAGGGAAATTAAAATCAAAAACACACAGCCACCCCAAAGTGTCGGACGGCTCTGTTTACAAGAACCTCGTCTACGGTACAAGTTAAATATCCCAGAATGTGAAAAATGGATAAAGAAGTTGTGGTACGTACGTACAATGGAATATCACTCAGCAATGAAATCTATGTCATCAGGCCCGTCACGGCATAATGAGTGGATTCAGGTATGATGATTCTAAGTGAAATAAGTCACACAGAAAATGAAACATCATAAGATATCACTACTACACGGAATGTAAACTTGGCTACACATGAACTGAATTACAAAACAGAACAGGGTCTGAAATTTAGAAAACCAACTTATGCTTGCTTAAGGGGAAAGGTGAGTTGGGGTGCTGCATAAAACCAGAGATAGAAATTAGCACAGATACCTTTCCATAAGCCAAATATGTAATAGTCAAGACCTACCCCTTGCTCAACGAAATGGACTAAACACCCCATATTCAACGCCTAGGAATACACCTGACTAGTAAGAATCTTCAAACCCATGGATTTATATGTCTCCGTAAGAGAATGAAGCGTGTGTACAGCAGCATGAATGCAGCAGAGAAAATCCGATAAATCCCATTATCAAAATGAATTACACAAACAAAACCCAAGGACAGTGAAATAGAGAGCAATTCTTAAATAATTCATTCAGGGCTTGTGATGCAACCTGGATTTACCACATCTACACCCAGAGCTGAGTGAGACATAAGGTTGGGCACTTTGGGCTGATAGCATTGGTGAGGTTCGATGAGCAAATGCAGACCCTTTGAAGTCATACAGCATGGTACCCATTCCATGGGTCCCAACTCTCCAAGTTTAAGGGATTCTTCCTTCAGCTAAAACATGCATGGGAAACCCACAGTATGGTGCACCATGTGACTGGCAAACGTTTTCAAATGCATCTCAGTTTTCATCCCCTTTTACTCGGGTTCACCATTCCAGACCCTTTACGAACACTCTCCCCACTTGGAGAGTCAGTGCCTTTAACCTCCTGTTGGGCACAGTTTGCAATTTCTGCGCAAGATGAAAAGGAATAGGGAGAACGAATGAGAGACTAGCTCTAGGTGTCTGCACGGGCAAATTTAACGCTCATTTCCCACCAGGAAGAGGAATTAACCAAAGGCTCAGCATGCCGTGCCGGAACCAGATTAGGGCCTGAGGCAATCCTGTGGGTTTGCGGCCAGCTCACAAGATAGGGAGTTGAAGAAAGGAGCTCAGGGGCACTGTAACTCACAAACCTGCAGAGTTATAAATGACAGCTATCGTCCAAAAATATATTGAAGGAAGGCTGCGAAGACGACTTGTAAGCGGGACAGATTTGCAGGAAAACGATTTCAGGGGGTAGACGGGAATTGCATTTAAAGCATAGGAAAAGAGGCAGAACATCGACAATGATGCTCTTGGCCAAAAAGGGCATATGCGTTTTTTCCTGAATATATTCAGGAAAAAACGCATACGCCCTTTTTGGCCAACCAAGCAAGCATGTTAAAGAAATCTGCACTACAATGAAGTCTCACTGCCCCCTGGTCAAAAGGGCCATCTGAAAAAAGTGTAAAATCCAGAAAGGCAGCACAGGCCATGGAGAACAGCGAGCTTTGTTATGCTGATGGGCGGAATGTAAGTTGCCAACAGCCAGTCTGGAAAAATGTATGGTGTTTCCCGGAACATCTAAAAAACAAAGCAACGGAGCCTACGGCAATTCCCCTTATTGCCCTATAGCTTAGGAAAATTAAAATCAAAAACACACAGCCACCCAAAAGCCTCGGGCGGCTCTGTTTACCAGAACCTCGTCTACGGTACAAGTTAAATATCCCAGAATGTGAAAAATGGATAAAGAAGTTGTGGTAAGTACGTACAATGGAATATCACTCAGCAATGAAATCTATGTCATCAGGCCCGTCGCGGCATAATGAGTGGATTCAGGTACGATGATTCTAAGTGAAATAAGTCACACAGAAAATGAAACATCATAAGATATCACTAATACACGGAATGTAAACTTGGCTACACATGAACTGAATTACAAAACAGAACAGGGTCTCAAATTTAGAAAACCAACTTATGCTTGCTTAAGGGTAAAGGTGAGTTGGGGTGCTGCATAAAACCAGAGATAGAAATTAGCACATATACTTTGCATAAGCCAAATATGTAATAGTCAAGACCTACCCCTTGCTCAACGAAATGGACTAAACACCCCATATTCAACGCCTAGGAATACACCTGACTAGTAAGAATCTTCAAACCCATGGATTTATATGTCTCCGTAAGAGAATGAAGCGTGTGTACAGCGGCATGAATGCAGCAGAGAAAATCCGATAAATCCAATTATCAAAATGAATTACACAAACAAAACCCAAGGACAGTGAAATAGAGAGCAATTCTTAAATAATTCATTCAGGGCTTGTGATGCAGCCTGGATTTACCTCTTCTACACCCACAGCTGAGTGAGACATAAGGTTGGACACTTCGGGCTGATAGCATTGGTGAGGTTCGATGAGCAAATGAAGACCATTTGAAGTCATACTGCATGGTACCCATTCCATGGGTCCCAACTCTCCAGGTTTAAGCGATACTTCCTTCAGCTAAAACATGCATGGGAATCCCACAGTATGGTGCACCGTGTGACCGATAAACGTTTTCAATTGCATCTGAGTTTTCGTCCCCTTTTATTTGGGTTCACTATTCCAGACCCTTTACTAACACGCTCCCCACTTGGAGAGTCAGTGCCTTTAACCTCCTGTTTGGCACAGTTTGCAATTTCTGCGCAAGATGAACAGGAATAGGGAGAACCAGTGAGAGACTAGCTGTAGGTGTCTGCACGGGCAAATTTAACGCTCATTTCCCACCAGGAAGAGGAATTAACCAAAGGCTCAGCATGCCGTGCCGCCACAAGATTCGGGCCTGAAGCAATCCTGCGGGTTTGCGGCCAGCTCAAAAGAAAGCGATTTGAGGAACGGAGCTCAGGGGCACTGTAATTCACAAACCTGCAGAGTTATAAATGACAGCTATCGTCTTAAAATATATTGAAGGAAGGCTGCGAAGACGACTTGTAAGCGGGACAGATTTGCAGGAAAACGATTTCAGGGGGTAGACGGGAATTGCATTTAAAGCATAGGAAAAGAGGCAGAACGTCGACAATGATGCTCTTGGCCAAAAAGGGCGTATGCGTTTTTTCCTGAATATATTCAGGAAAAAACGCATACGCCCTTTTTGGCCAACCAAGCAAGCATGTTAAAGAAATCTGCACTACAATGAAGTCTCACTGCCCCCCGGTCAAAAGGGCCATCTGAAAAAAGTGTAAAATCCAGAAAGGCAGCACAGGCCATGGAGAACAGGGAGCCTTGTTATGCTGATGGGCGGGATGTAAATTGCCAACAGCCACTCTGGAGAAGTGTATTGTGTTTCACGGAACACCGAAAAAACAAAGCTACGGAGCCTATGGCACTTCCACTTATGGTCCTATAGCTTAGGGAAATTAAAATCAAAAACACACAGCCACCCCAAAGTGTCGGACGGCTCTGTTTACAAGAACCTCGTCTACGGTACAAGTTAAATATCCCAGAATGTGAAAAATGGATAAAGAAGTTGTGGTACGTACGTACAATGGAATATCACACAGCAATGAAATCTATGTCATCAGGCCCGTCGCGGCATAATGAGTGGATTCAGGTACGATGATTCTAAGTGAAATAAGTCACACAGAAAATGTAACATCATAAGATATCACTAATACACGGAATGTAAACTTGGCTACACATGAACTGAATTACAAAACAGAACAGGGTCTCAAATTTAGAAAACCAACTTATGCTTGCTTAAGGGGAAAGGTGAGTTGGGGTGCTGCATAAAACCAGAGATAGAAATTAGCACAGATACCTTTCCATAAGCCAAATATGTAATAGTCAAGACCTACGCCTTGCTCAACGAAATGGACTAAACACCCCATATTCAACGCCTAGGAATACACCTGACTAGTAAGAATCTTCAAACCCATGGATTTATATGTCTCCGTAAGAGAATGAAGCGTGTGTACAGCGGCATGAATGCACCAGACAAAATCCGATAAATCCCATTATCAAAATGAATTACACAAACAAAACCCAAGGACAGTGAAATAGAGAGCAATTCTTAAATAATTCATTCAGGGCTTGTGATGCAACCTGGATTTACCACATCTACACCCAGAGCTGAGTGAGACATAAGGTTGGGCACTTCGGGCTGATAGCATTGGTGAGGTTCGATGAGCAAATGCAGACCCTTTGAAGTCATACAGCATGGTACCCATTCCATGGGTCCCAACTCTCCAAGTTTAAGGGATTCTTCCTTCAGCTAAAACATGCATGGGAAACCCACAGTATGGTGCACCGTGTGACTGGCAAACGTTTTCAAATGCATCTCAGTTTTCGTCCCTTTTTACTCGGGTTCACCATTCCAGACCCTTTACGAACACTCTCCCCACTTGGAGAGTCAGTGCCTTTAACCTAATGTTGGGCACAGTTTGCAATTTCTGCGCAAGATGAAAAGGAATAGGGAGAACGAATGAGAGACTAGCTCTAGGTGTCTGCACGGGCAAATTTAACGCTCATTTCCCACCAGGAAGAGGAATTAACCAAAGGCTCTGCATGCCGTGCCGGAACCAGATTAGGGCCTGAAGCAATCATGTGGGTTTGCGGCCAGCTGACAAGATAGCGAGTTGAAGAAAGGAGCTCAGGGGCACTGTAACTCACAAACCTGCAGAGTTATAAATGACAGCTATCGTCCAAAAATATATTGAAGGAAGGCTGCGAAGACGACTTGTAAGCGGGACAGATTTGCAGGAAAACGATTTCAGGAGGTAGACGGGAATTGCATTTAAAGCATAGGAAAAGAGGCAGAACATCGAAAATGATGCTCTTGGCCAAAAAGGGCGTATGCGTTTTTTCCTGAATATATTCAGGAAAAAACGCATACGCACTTTTTGGCCAACCAAGCAAGCATGTTAAAGAAATCTGCACTACAATGAAGTCTCACTGCCCCCCGGTCAAAAGGGCCATCTGAAAAAAGTGTAAAATCCAGAAAGGCAGCACAGGCCATGGAGAACAGGGAGCCTTGTTATGCTGACGGGCGGGATGTAAATTGCCAACAGCCACTCTGGAGAAGTGTATGGTGTTTCCCGGAACACCGAAAAAACAAAGCTACGGAGCCTACGGCACTTCCACTTATGGTCCTATAGCTTAGGGAAATTAAAATCAAAAACACACAGCCACCCCAAAGTCTCTGGCGGCTCTGTTTACAAGAACCTCGTCTACGGTACAAGTTAAATATCCCAGAATGTGAAAAATGGATAAAGAATTTGTGGTACGTACGTACAATGGAATATCACTCAGCAATGAAATCTATGTCATCAGGCCCGTCGCGGCATAATGAGTGGATTCAGGTACGATGATTCTAAGTGAAATAAGTCACACAGAAAATGAAACATCATAAGATATCACTAATACACGGAATGTAAACTTGGCTACACATGAACTGAATTACAAAACAGAACAGGGTCTCAAATTTAGAAAACCAACTTATGCTTGCTTAAGGGGAAAGGTGAGTTGGGGTGCTGCATAAAACCAGAGATAGAAATTAGCACAGATACCTTTCCATAAGCCAAATATGTAATAGTCAAGACCTACCCCTTGCTCAACGAAATGTACTAAACACCCCATATTCAACGCCTAGGAATACACCTGACTAGTAAGAATCTTCAAACCCATGGATTTATATGTCTCCGTAAGAGAATTAAGCGTGTGTACAGCGGCATGAATGCACCAGAGAAAATCCGATAAATCCCATTATCAAAATGAATTACACAAACAAAACCCAAGGACAGTGAAATAGAGAGCAATTCTTAAATAATTCATTCAGGGCTTGTGATGCAACCTGGATTTACCACATCTACACCCACAGCTGAGTGAGACATAAGGTTGGGCACTTCGGGCTGATAGCATTGGTGAGGTTCGATGAGCAAATGCAGACCCTTTGAAGTCATACAGCATGGTACCCATTCCATGGGTCCCAACTCTCCAAGTTTAAGGGATTCTTCCTTCAGCTAAAACATGCATGGGAAAACCACAGTATGGTGCACCGTGTGACTGGCAAACGTTTTCAAATGCATCTCAGTTTTCGTCCCCTTTTACTCGGGTTCACCATTCCAGACCCTTTACGAACACTCTCCCCACTTGGAGAGTCAGTGCCTTTAACCTCCTGTTGGGCACAGTTTGCAATTTCTGCGCAAGATGAAAAGGAATAGGGAGAACGAATGAGAGACTAGCTCTAGGTGTCTGCACGGGCAAATTTAACGCTCATTTCCCACCAGGAAGAGGAATTAACCAAAGGCTCAGCATGCCGTGCCGGAACCAGATTAGGGCCTGAAGCAATCCTGTGGGTTTGCGGCCAGCTCACAAGATAGCGAGTTGAAGAAATGAGCTCAGGGGCACTGTAACTCACAAACCTGCAGAGTTATAAATGACAGCTATCGTCCAAAAATATATTAAAGGAAGGCTGCGAAGACGACTTGTAAGCGGGACAGATTTGCAGGAAAACGATTTCAGGGGGTAGACGGGAATTGCATTTAAAGCATAGGAAAAGAGGCAGAACGTCGACAATGATGCTCTTGGCCAAAAAGGGCGTATGCGTTTTTTCCTGAATATATTCAGGAAAAAACGCATACGCCCTTTTTGGCCAACCAAGCAAGCATGTTAAAGAAATCTGCACTACAATGAAGTCTCACTGCCCCCCGGTCAAAAGGGCCATCTGAAAAAAGTGTAAAATCCAGAAAGGCAGCACAGGCCATGGAGAACAGCGAGCCTTGTTATGCTGATGGGCGGAATGTAAGTTGCCAACAGCCAGTCTGGAAAAATGTATGGTGTTTCCCGGAACATCTAAAAAACAAAGCAACGGAGCCTACGGCAATTCCCCTTATTGCCCTATAGCTTAGGAAAATTAAAATCAAAAACACACAGCCACCCAAAAGCCTCGGGCGGCTCTGTTTACCAGAACCTCGTCTACGGTACAAGTTAAATATCCCAGAATGTGAAAAATGGATAAAGAATTTGTGGTAAGTACGTACAATGGAATATCACACAGCAATGAAATCTATGTCATCAGGCCCGTCGCGGCATAATGAGTGGATTCAGGTACGATGATTCTAAGTGAAATAAGTCACACAGAAAATGAAACATCATAAGATATCACTAATACACGGAATGTAAACTTGGCTACACATGAACTGAATTACAAAACAGAACAGGGTCTCAAATTTAGAAAACCAACTTATGCTTGCTTAAGGGTAAAGGTGAGTTGGGGTGCTGCATAAAACCAGAGATAGAAATTAGCACAGATACTTTGCATAAGCCAAATATGTAATAGTCAAGACCTACCCCTTGCTCAACGAAATGGACTAAACACCCCATATTCAACGCCTAGGAATACACCTGACTAGTAAGAATCTTCAAACCCATGGATTTATATGTCTCCGTAAGAGAATGAAGCGTGTGTACAGCGGCATGAATGCAGCAGAGAAAATCCGATAAATCCCATTATCAAAATGAATTACACAAACAAAACCCAAGGACAGTGAAATAGAGAGCAATTCTTAAATAATTCATTCAGGGCTTGTGATGCAGCCTGGATTTACCACATCTACACCCACAGCTGAGTGAGACATAAGGTTGGACACTTCGGGCTGATAGCATTGGTGAGGTTCGATGAGCAAATGAAGACCATTTGAAGTCATACTGCATGGTACCCATTCCATGGGTCCCAACTCTCCAAGTTTAAGCGATACTTCCTTCAGCTAAAACATGCATGGGAATCCCACAGTATGGTGCACCGTGTGACCGATAAACGTTTTCAAATGCATCTGAGTTTTCGTCCCCTTTTATTTGGGTTCACTATTCCAGACCCTTTACTAACACGCTCCCCACTTGGAGAGTCAGTGCCTTTAACCTCCTGTTTGGCACAGTTTGCAATTTCTGCGCAAGATGAACAGGAATAGGGAGAACCAGTGAGAGACTAGCTGTAGGTGTCTGCACGGGCAAATTTAACACTCATTTCCCACCAGGAAGAGGAATTAACCAAAGGCTCAGCATGCCGTGCCGCCACAAGATTCGGGCCTGAAGCAATCCTGCGGGTTTGCGGCCAGCTCAAAAGAAAGCGATTTGAGGAAAGGAGCTCAGGGGCACTGTAATTCACAAACCTGCAGAGTTATAAATGACAGCTATCGTCTTAAAATATATTGAAGGAAGGCTGCGAAGACGACTTGTAAGCGGGACAGATTTGCAGGAAAACGATTTCAGGGGGTAGACGGGAATTGCATTTAAAGCATAGGAAAAGAGGCAGAACGTCGACAATGATGCTCTTGGCCAAAAAGGGCGTATGCGTTTTTTCCTGAATATATTCAGGAAAAAACGCATACGCCCTTTTTGGCCAACCAAGCAAGCATGTTAAAGAAATCTGCACTACAATGAAGTCTCACTGCCCCCCGGTCAAAAGGGCCATCTGAAAAAAGTGTAAAATCCAGAAAGGCAGCACAGGCCATGGAGAACAGGGAGCCTTGTTATGCTGATGGGCGGGATGTAAATTGCCAACAGCCACTCTGGAGAAGTGTATTGTGTTTCACGGAACACCGAAAAAACAAAGCTACGGAGCCTACGGCACTTCCACTTATGGTCCTATAGCTTAGGGAAATTAAAATCAAAAACACACAGCCACCCCAAAGTGTCGGACGGCTCTGTTTACAAGAACCTCGTCTACGGTACAAGTTAAATATCCCAGAATGTGAAAAATGGATAAAGAAGTTGTGGTACGTACGTACAATGGAATATCACACAGCAATGAAATCTATGTCATCAGGCCCGTCGCGGCATAATGAGTGGATTCAGGTACGATGATTCTAAGTGAAATAAGTCACACAGAAAATGAAACATCATAAGATATCACTAATACACGGAATGTAAACTTGGCTACACATGAACTGAATTACAAAACAGAACAGGGTCTCAAATTTAGAAAACCAACTTATGCTTGCTTAAGGGGAAAGGTGAGTTGGGGTGCTGCATAAAACCAGAGATAGAAATTAGCACAGATACCTTTCCATAAGCCAAATATGTAATAGTCAAGACCTACCCCTTGCTCAACGAAATGGACTAAACACCCCATATTCAACGCCTAGGAATACACCTGACTAGTAAGAATCTTCAAACCCATGGATTTATATGTCTCCGTAAGAGAATGAAGCGTGTGTACAGCAGCATGAATGCAGCAGAGAAAATCCGATAAATCCCATTATCAAAATGAATTACACAAACAAAACCCAAGGACAGTGAAATAGAGAGCAATTCTTAAATAATTCATTCAGGGCTTGTGATGCAACCTGGATTTACCACAATTACACCCACAGCTGAGTGAGACATAAGGTTGGGCACTTCGGGCTGATAGCATTGGTGAGGTTCGATGAGCAAATGCAGACCCTTTGAAGTCATACAGCATGGTACCCATTCCATGGGTCCCAACTCTCCAAGTTTAAGGGATTCTTCCTTCAGCTAAAACATGCATGGGAAACCCACAGTATGGTGCACCGTGTGACTGGCAAACGTTTTCAAATGCATCTCAGTTTTCGTCCCTTTTTACTCGGGTTCACCATTCCAGACCCTTTACGAACACTCTCCCCACTTGGAGAGTCAGTGCCTTTAACCTAATGTTGGGCACAGTTTGCAATTTCTGCGCAAGATGAAAAGGAATAGGGAGAACCAATGAGAGACTAGCTCTAGGTGTCTGCACGGGCAAATTTAACGCTCATTTCCCACCAGGAAGAGGAATTAACCAAAGGCTCTGCATGCCGTGCCGGAACCAGATTAGGGCCTGAAGCAATCATGTGGGTTTGCGGCCAGCTGACAAGATAGCGAGTTGAAGAAAGGAGCTCAGGGGCACTGTAACTCACAAACCTGCAGAGTTATAAATGACAGCTATCGTCCAAAAATATATTGAAGGAAGGCTGCGAAGACGACTTGTAAGCGGGACAGATTTGCAGGAAAACGATTTCAGGGGGTAGACGGGAATTGCATTTAAAGCATAGGAAAAGAGGCAGAACATCGAAAATGATGCTCTTGGCCAAAAAGGGCGTATGCGTTTTTTCCTGAATATATTCAGGAAAAAACGCATACGCACTTTTTGGCCAACCAAGCAAGCATGTTAAAGAAATCTGCACTACAATGAAGTCTCACTGCCCCCCGGTCAAAAGGGCCATCTGAAAAAAGTGTAAAATCCAGAAAGGCAGCACAGGCCATGGAGAACAGGGAGCCTTGTTATGCTGACGGGCGGGATGTAAATTGCCAACAGCCACTCTGGAGAAGTGTATGGTGTTTCCCGGAACACCGAAAAAACAAAGCTACGGAGCCTACGGCACTTCCACTTATGGTCCTATAGCTTAGGGAAATTAAAATCAAAAACACACAGCCACCCCAAAGTGTCGGACGGCTCTGTTTACAAGAACCTCGTCTACGGTACAAGTTAAATATCCCAGAATGTGAAAAATGGATAAAGAAGTTGTGGTACGTACGTACAATGGAATATCACTCAGCAATGAAATCTATGTCATCAGGCCCGTCGCGGCATAATGAGTGGATTCAGGTACGATGATCCTAAGTGAAATAAGTCACACAGAAAAAGAAACATCATAAGATATCACTAATACACGGAATGTAAACTTGGCTACACATGAACTGAATTACAAAACAGAACAGGGTCTCAAATTTAGAAAACCAACTTATGCTTGCTTAAGGGGAAAGGTGAGTTGGGGTGCTGCATAAAACCAGAGATAGAAATTAGCACAGATACCTTTCCATAAGCCAAATATGTAATAGTCAAGACCTACCCCTTGCTCAACGAAATGTACTAAACACCCCATATTCAACGCCTAGGAATACACCTGACTAGTAAGAATCTTCAAACCCATGGATTTATATGTCTCCGTAAGAGAATGAAGCGTGTGTACAGCGGCATGAATGCAGCAGAGAAAATCCGATAAATCCCATTATCAAAATGAATTACACAAACAAAACCCAAGGACAGTGAAATAGAGAGCAATTCTTAAATAATTCATTCAGGGCTTGTGATGCAACCTGGATTTACCACATCTACACCCAGAGCTGAGTGAGACATAAGGTTGGGCACTTCGGGCTGATAGCATTGGTGAGGTTCGATGAGCAAATGCAGACCCTTTGAAGTCATACAGCATGGTACCCATTCCATGGGTCCCAACTCTCCAAGTTTAAGGGATTCTTCCTTCAGCTAAAACATGCATGGGAAACCCACAGTATGGTGCACTGTGTGACTGGCAAACGTTTTCAAATGCATCTCAGTTTTCGTCCCCTTTTACTCGGGTTCACCATTCCAGACCCTTTACGAACACTCTCCCCACTTGGAGAGTCAGTGCCTTTAACCTCCTGTGGGGCACAGTTTGCAATTTCTGCGCAAGATGAAAAGGAATAGGGAGAACGAATGAGAGACTAGCTCTAGGTGTCTGCACGGGCAAATTTAACGCTCATTTCCCACCAGGAAGAGGAATTAACCAAAGGCTCAGCATGCCGTGCCGGAACCAGATTAGGGCCTGAGGCAATCCTGTGGGTTTGCGGCCAGCTCACAAGATAGCGAGTTGAAGAAAGCAGCTCAGGGGCACTGTAACTCACAAACCTGCAGAGTTATAAATGACAGCTATCGTCCAAAAATATATTGAAGGAAGGCTGCGAAGACGACTTGTAAGCGGGACAGATTTGCAGGAAAACGATTTCAGGGGGTAGACGGGAATTGCATTTAAGGCATAGGAAAAGAGGCAGAACGTCGACAATGATGCACTTGGCCAAAAAGGGCGTATGCGTTTTTTCCTGAATATATTCAGGAAAAAACGCATATGCACTTTTTGGCCAACCAAGCAAGCATGTTAAAGAAATCTGCACTACAATGAAGTCTCACTGCCCCCCGGTCAAAAGGGCCATCTGAAAAAAGTGTAAAATCCAGAAAGGCAGCACAGGCCATGGAGAACAGCGAGCCTTGTTATGCTGATGGGCGGGATGTAAATTGCCAACAGCCAGTCTGGAAAAATGTATGGTGTTTCCCGGAACATCTAAAAAACAAAGCAACGGAGCCTACGGCAATTCCCCTTATGGTCCTATAGCTTAGGAAAATTAAAATCAAAAACACACAGCCACCCAAAAGTCTCGGGCGGGTCTGTTTACAAGAACCTCGTCTACGGTACCAGTTAAATATCCCAGAATGTGAAAAATGGATAAAGAAGTTGTGGTACGTATGTACAATGGAATATCACTCAGCAATGAAATCTATGTCATCAGGCCTGTCACGGCATAATGAGTGGATTCAGGTACGATGATTCTAAGTGAAATAAGTCACACAGAAAATGAAACATCATAAGATATCACTAATACATGGAATGTAAACTTGGCTACACATGAACTGAATTACAAAACAGAACAGGGTCTCAAATTTAGAAAACCAACTTATGCTTGCTTAAGGGGAAAGGTGAGTTGGGGTGCTGCATAAAACCAGAGATAGAAATTAGCACAGATACCTTTCCATAAGCCAAATATGTAATACTCAAGACCTATCCCTTGCTCAACGAAATGGACTAAACACCCCATATTCAATGCCTAGGAATACACCTGACTAGTAAGAATCTTCAAACCCATGGATTTATATGTCTCCATAAGAGAATCAAGCGTGTGTACAGCTGCATGAAGGCAGCAGAGAAAATCCGATAAATCCTATTATCAAAATGAATTACAAAAACAAAACACAATGACAGTGAAATAGAGAGCAATTCTTAAATAATTCATTCAGGGCTTGTGATGCAACCTGGATTTACCTCATCTACACCCAGAGCTGAGTGAGACATAAAGTTGGACACTTCGGGCTGATAGCATTGGTGAGGTTCGATGAGCAAATGCAGACCATTTGAAGTCATACTGCATGGTACCCATTCCATGGGTCCCAACTCTCCAGGTTTAAGGGATTCTTCCTTCAGCTAAAACATGCATGGGAAACCCACAGTATGGTGCACCGTGTGACCGGGAAACGTTTTCAAATGCATCTCAGTTTTCGTCCCCTTTAACTCGGGTTCACAATTCCAGACATTTTACTAACACTCTCCCCACTTGGAGAGTCAGTGCCTTTAACCTGCTGTTTGGCACAGTTTGCAATTTCTGCGCACGATGAACAGGAATAGGGAGAACCAATGAGAGACTAGCTGTAGGTGTCTGCACGGGCAAATTTTACGCTCATTTCCCAGCAGGAAGAGGAATTAACCAAAGGCTCAGCATGCCGTGCCGGAACCAGATTAGGGCCTGAAGCAACCCTGCGAGTTTGCGGACAGCTCACAAGAAAGCGATTTGAAGAAAGGAGCTCCGGGGCACTCTAATTCACAAACCTGCAGAGTTATAAATGACAGCTATCGTCCAAAAATATATTGAAGGTAGCCTGCGAAGAGGACTTGAAAGCGGGGCAGAATTGCAGGAAAACGATTTCAGAGGGTAGACTGGAATTGCATTTAAAGCATAGGAAAAGAGGCAGAACGTCGACAATGATGCTCTTGGCCAAAAAGGGCGTATGCGTTTTTTCCTGAATATATTCAGGAAAAAACGCATACGCCCTTTTTGGCCAACCAAGCAAGCATGTTAAAGAAATCTGCACTACAATGAAGTCTCACTGCCCCCCGGTCTAAAGGGCCATCTGAAAAAAGTGTAAAATCCAGAAATGTAGCACAGGCCATGGAGAACAGGGAGCCTTGTTATGCTGATGGGTGGGATGTAAATTGCCAACAGCCACTCTGGAGAAGTGTATGGTGTTTCCTGAAACACCGAAAAAACAAAGCGACGGAGCCTACGGCACTTCCACTTATGGTCCTATAGCTTAGGGAAATTAAAATCAAAAACACACAGCCACCTCAAAGTTTCAGACGGCTCTGTTTACAAAACCCCGTCTACGGTACAAGTTAAATATCCCAGAAAGCGAAAAATCGATAAAGAAGTTTTGGTACGTATGTACAAAGGAATATCACTCACCAATGAAATCTATGTCACCTGGCCCGTCGTGGCATAATGAGTGGATTCAGGTACGATGATTCTAAGAGAAATAAGTCACACAGAAAATGAAACATCATAAGATATCTCTAATACACCGAATGTAATCTTGGCTACACAATAACTGAATTACAAAACAGAACAGGGTCTCAAATTTAGAAAACCAACTTATGTTTGCTTAAGGGGAAAGGTGAGTTGGGGTGCTGCATAAAACCAGAGATAGAAATTAGCACAGATACCATTCCATACGTCAAATATGTAATAGTCAAGACCTACACCTTGCTCAACGAAATGGGCTAAACACCCTATATTCAACGCCTAGGAATACACCTGACTAGTAAGAATCTTCAAACCCATGGATTTATATGTCTCCATAAGAGAATCAAACGTGTGTACAGCTGCATGAAGGCAGCAGAGAAAATCCGATAAATCCCATTATCAAAATGAATTACAAAAACAAAACACAATGACAGTGAAATAGAGAGCAATTCTTAAATAATTCATTCAGGACTTGTGATGCAACCTGGATTTACCTCATCTAAACCCAGAGCTGAGTGAGACATAAAGTTGGACACTTCGGGCTGATAGCATTGGTGAGGTTCGATGAGCCAATGCACACCATTTGAAGTCATACTGCATGGTACCCATTCCATGGGTCCCAACTCTCCAGGTTTAAGCGATTCTTCCTTCAGCTAAAGCATGCATGGGAAACCCACAGTATGGTGCACCATGTGACCAGGAAACGTTTTCAAAGGCATCTCAGTTTTCGTCCCCTTTTACTCGGGTTCACAATCCCAGACCCTTTACTAACACTCTCCCCACTTGGAGAGTCAGTGCCTTTAACCTGCTGTTTGGCACAGTTTGCAATTTCTGCGCAAGATGAACAGGAATAGGGAGAACCAATGAGAGACTAGCTGTAGGTGTCTGCACGGGCAAATTTAACGCTCATTTCCCAGCAGAAAGAGGAATTAACCAAAGGCTCAGCATGCCGTCCCGGAACCAGATTAGGGCCTGAAGCAATCCTGCGGGTTTGCGGCCAGCTCACAAGAAAGCGATTTTAAGAAAGGAGCTCAGGGGCACTGTAATTCACAAACCTGCAGAGTTATAAATGACAGCTATCGTCCAAAAATATATTGAAGGAAGGCTGCGAAGAGGACTTGAAAGCGGGGCAGAATTGCAGGAAAACGATTTCAGGTGGTAGACTGGAATTGCATTTAAAGCATAGGAAAAGAGGCAGAACGTCGACAATGATGCACTTGGCCAAAAAGGGCGTATGCGTTTTTTCCTGAGGAGAAAACGCATACGCCCTTTTTGGCCAACCAAGCAAGCATGTTAAAGAAATCTGCACTACAATGTAGTCTCACTGCCCCCCGGTCAAAAGGGCCATCTGAAAAAACTGTAAAATCCAGAAAGGCAGCACAGGCCATGGAGAACAGGGAGCCTTGTTATGCTGATGGGCGGGATGTGAACTGCCAACAGCCACTCTGGAGAAGTGTATGGTGTTTCCTGAAACACGTAGGAAACAAAGCAACACAACCTACGGCACTTCCACTTATGGTCCTATAGCTTAGGGAAGTTAAAATCAAAAACACACAGCCACCCCAAAGTTTGGGTCGGCTCTGTTTACAAGAACCTCGTCTACGGTACAAGTTAAATATCCCAGAAAGCGAAAATGGATAAAGAAGTTGTGGTACATACGTACAATGGAAAATCACTCAGCAATGAAATCTATGTCATCTGGCCCTTAGCGGCATAATGAGTGGTTTCAGGTACAATGATTCTACGTGAAATAAGTCACACAGAAAAAGGAACATCATAAGATATCACTAATACATGGAATGAAACTTGGCTGCACATGAACTGAATTACAAAACAGAAGAGGGTCTCCAAGTTAGAAAACCAACTGATGGTTGCTTATGGGGAAAGGTGAGTTGGGGTGCTGCATAAAACCAGAGATTGATATTAGCACAGAAACTGTTCCATAAACCAAATATGTAATAGAAAAGACCTACTCCTTGCTCAACGAAATGGAGTCAACACCCCATATTCAACGCCTAGGAATATACCTGACTAGTAAGGATCTTAAAACCCATGGATTTATATGTCTCCGTAAGAGAATCAAGCGTGTGTACAGCGGCCTAAACGCATCAGTGAAAATCCGATAAATCCCATTATCAAAATAAATTTCAAAAACAAAACACAATGACACTGAAATAGAGGGCAATTCTTAAATAATTCATTCAGGGCTTGTGATACAACCTGGATTTAGCACATCTTCAACCAGAGCTGGGTGAGACATAAGGCTGGACACTTCGGGCTGATAGCATTGGTGAGGTTCGGTGAGCAAATGCAGAACATTTGAAGTCATACTGCATGGTACCCATTCCATGGGTCCCAACTCTCCAGGTTTAAGGGATTCTTCCTTCAGCTAAAACATGCATGGGAAACCCAGAGTATGGTCCACCTTGTGATTTGGATTCGTTTTCAAATGCATCTCAGTTTTTTTCCCCTGGTACTAGGGTTCAATATTCCAGACCTGTCAATAACACTCTCCCCATATATATATTCAGGAAAAAACGCATACGCCCTTTTTGGCCAACCAAGCAAGCGTGTAAAGGAAATCTGCACTACAATGAAGCCTCACTGCCCCCCGGTCAAAAGGGCCATCTGAAAAAAGTGTAAAATCCAGAAAGGCAGGACAGGCCATGGGGAACATGTAGCCTTGTTATGCTGATGGGCGGGATGTGAACCACCAACAGCCACTCTGGAGAAATGTATGGTGTTTCCAGAAACACGTAGGAAACAAAGCAACACAGCCTATGGCACTTCCACTTATGGTCCTATAGCTTAGGGACATTAAAATGAAAAACACAGAGCCACCCCAAAGTTTGGGACGGCTCTGTTTACAAGAACCTCGTCTACGATACAAGTTAAATATCCCAGAAATCGAAATATGGATAAAGAAGATGTGGTACGTATGTACAATGGAATATCACTCAGCAATGATATCTATGTCATCAGGCCAGTAGTGGCATAATGAATGGATTCAGGTATTATGATTTTACGTGAAATAAGTCACACAGAAAAAGAAACATCATAAGTTATCACTAATACATGGAATGTAAACTTGGCTACACATGAACTGATCTACAAAACAGAACACAGTCTCAAATTTAGAAAACGAACTTACGCTTGCTTATGGGGAAAGGTGAGTTGGCGTGCTGCATAAAACCAGAGATTGAAATTAGCACAGATATCTTTCCATAAGCCAAATATATAATAGACAAGACCTACTCCTTGCTCAACGAAATGAACTCAACACCCCATATTCAACGCCTCGGAATATACCTGACAATAAGAATCTTAAAACCCATGGATTTATATGTCTCCGTAAGAGAATCAAGCGTGTGTACAGTGGCCTAAACGCAGCAGTGAAAATCGGATAACTTCCTTTATCAAAAAAAATTTCAAAAACAAAACACAATGACAGTGAAATAGAGAGCAATTCTTAAATAATTCATTCAGGGCTTGTGATGCAACCTGGATTTACCACATCTACACCCAGAGCTGGGTGAGACATAAGGCTGGACCCTTCGCGCTGATACCATTGGTGAGGCTCGGTGAGCAAATGCAGACCGTTTGAAGGCATACTGCATGGTACCCATTCCATGGGTCCCAACTCTCCAGGTTTAAGGGATTCTTCCTTCAGCTAAAACATGCATGAGAAACGCAGAGTATATTCCACCATGTGATTGCGAAACGTTTTCAAATGCATCTCAGTTTTTGTGCCCTGGTACTCGGGTTCACCATTCCAGACGCTTTACTAACACTCTCCCCACTTGGAGAGTCAATGCCTTTAACATCCTGTTCAGCACAGTTTGCAATTTCTGAGCAAGATGAACAGGAATAGGGAGAACCAATGAGAGACTAGCTGTAGGTGCCTGCACGGGCAAGTGTAACGACCATTTCCCACCAGGAAGAGGAATTAACCAAAGGGTCAGCGTGCCCTGCCAGAAACAGATTAGCGCCTGAAGCATTCCTGCGGTTTTCGGCCAGCTCACAAGAAAGCGAGTTGAAGAAAGGAGCTCAGGGGCACTCTAATTCACAAACCTGCAGAGTTATGAATGACAGCTATCGTCCAAAAATATATTGAAGTAAGTCTGCGAAGAGGACTGGAAAGGGGGGCAGCATTTGAGGAAAACTATTTCAGGGGGTAGACTGGAATTGCACTTAAAGCATAGGAAATGAGGCAGAATGTCGACAATGATGCACTTTGCCAAAAAGGGCGTATGCATTTTTTCCTGAATATATTCAGGAAAAAACGCATACACCCTTGATGGCCAACCAAGCAA
Source organism: Delphinapterus leucas (assembly GCF_059928025.1). NCBI lineage: Eukaryota > Metazoa > Chordata > Mammalia > Artiodactyla > Monodontidae > Delphinapterus > Delphinapterus leucas. The sequence continues at coordinate 115,528,699 of NC_143135.1, read as the reverse complement.
GCCTGTAAAGGAAATCTGCACCAAGGGCAGAAAGCTGTTGGGGGGATGGTGGTGTGAAGAGTTGAGAGATTGGGATTGACATGTATACATTTATATGTATAAAATAGATAACCAATAAGAACCTGCTGTATAAAAAATAAGATTAAAAATTAAAAAAAATAAAATTAAAAAGTAAAACAGAAAAAATATTCTTCCCTCCACATACATGTATTTATATGAATAAATTATTTCTATGCTTATATTTGTAAATGCAAAAAAGAGGAATGAAATCTACCTTGAACCAAAAACGAAAAATAGAAAAAACAAACAGAATCCACAAGTTACACAGAGGAAAACCGTATCAGGACACTTGCTCCAGTTGTAAACAATTCTGAAGTTGGTCAGTGGTGGGGAATCATCTCCCATACAGCCAGCAGGCCCCACGCAACAAGCGTCCTCATTGCAAAGCTGGGGGACCGTGCTGAGGCATCTGTGAGTAAACGTGGTCCGAGCCCCAGGCCAGCTGCTGCTGAAATGTTCCCACCCTTCCCAGATAAAACACCTGAATATGTTCAAGGACTTGAAAGCCTAGAGGAAGGGCAATGGAGCCACACGAGTGATTGCATGCCAGCCAACTTGGTGCCTGCAGGCCAGCCAGGATGGTCCTGGCCCTGGGTGCTCTTCTGGAAGCTTTCCATTTCCCTGCCTGAGATACCCCTCCTGTCCCGGCCCCCACTGATTTCTTCCTTCCTCACGTCTGCCCAGGGAGAAATTCCAGCGCCAGGTATGGGTGACACATCCTCTTCTTTAGCAGGTGGCATCTTGACAACTGCTGCAGAAAGTCCAGCAGAGCCCCACTCACACTGGGCCACCCACAACGCCGTGACCTGTCACTCCCTCCCACCAGCCCAGCCCCGAGACTGCTGACAGGGCAGAGAAAATGGCGTCAGGCACAGCTGCAGGGGTTCTTGCTGCCTGGAGCGGTGTTTATATTGATCTCAAAACAGGCACACCTGGGGAGGGCTGGCCGGCATGGTCAGGCTGCCCAGGTCAGCCAATCATCACCCCTCAGGGTCTCACAGTTGCAGAAAATGGAACTTGCTGAATCGGCCAGGTCCAAGGAACAGGTGTGGGCTCTTGAGAGTCAGGATAGACAATGGGCTGCAGCTCTGGCTTGTATTCTAATCATTTTATCTGGCCCATGAGTGGGAGACAGCTTCAAGAAAACCCTGGCCTAATAAGAGGACCCCAGGAGTCAGGGAGAGGAGGGGTGGGTGGTGGGTGGTGGGTGGAGACAGAGGCCTGGTGCCCCGGGTGCAGTGGAAGTCTCTGGAAGACCAGGTGGTGGCAGGCCGTACAGAGTGATGCCCAGGGTCACAGACCTGTCGGAGTTGCTATTTGTTAGTTCAAGTCCTGCTCTGAGGTGCTCTGTGTCAGATCTGAGTGACAGGTGAGCTGAGAGTGCTCTGCAATGAGGGCAATGTGCACGGTTCCTGTGTGCCCTGCCCTGCCACAGTACCTGCAAGTGTAGCTCTGTATCCTGGGAGGGAGCTGACCACGAGAGCCCCATGGGCTGCAGGGGACCTGCCCAGGGAACCCCATATCCTGGGATGGGCCTGACCATGAGAGCCCCATGGGCTGGTGTGGAGGTGGGGTACCTGCCCAGGTGAGCTCCATATCCTGAGATTGGCCTGACCACGAGAGCCCCATGGGCTGCCAGGGGCCTGGTAAAGATGTCAGGATCGTCAGTGAAGCCACCGAGTATATACCTCCAGTAGTTCCTAATTCCTACACCCTGCTGGTCATTCTACCAACCACCAGGAGACGGTATTCTGTATTAGTCTTCAATGATGCCTTCTTTTGTATGCCATTAGTCCCAGAGTCACAAGAAATTTTGGCTTGTAAGTGGCAGGACTCAACATACAACTAAAACAATACATCCAGGCCGTCTTGCCCCAAGTGTTCAAAAATTCCCACACCATCTTTGGGGAAAGCTTAGCTAAAGACGTAAAAGTTCTACCTCTGGAAAAGGAAACACTCCTTCAATATGCTGACGACATTCTGATCACCAGCCCTACTAAGGAGGCCTCTGAACTACCAAGCCAATAAAGGATAGAAGTTGTCCAAGAAAAAGCTCAAATATCACAGACTACGGTGACCTGCCTGGGCTTCATTCTCACAGAAGGTCGGAGAAGCTCATCCCAGGAAAGGGAAGAAACAATTTACAGCCTTAACCCTTTCTAAAACTAGAAGACAGCTTAGGGGTTCCTGGGGAGGCCAGAGTTTGCTGCTTCTGGATCCCTAACTACAGTCTACTAGCTGGGCCTCTATATGAAACACTGAAAGGAAAAGATGATGATCCTTTTGAATAGAATCCAGAAGTGGCCTTTCAAGAATGGAAAGAGCAGTCAATTCAGACCCTTGCCCTGGAACTCCCTAATTTAGCTAAACCCTTTGACCTTTACATTCCTGGTGAAAGGTGAATTGCCATTGGAGTATTAGTGCAAAACCTGGGACCACTTGAAATGGAACAATGCAAGAATGCCATCCAGGTAGGATAAACTATAGTCACCAAGGGGCTTGGCCCACTGCAACATCTGGCCAACATACTGGCGGTATCTAAAAACCTGGAAATCAGCAGCTCAAAAGGCCACCTCCCTCCTAAGGGAAAAGGACCCCACGTGGTGTTCCTAACCCCCAACCATGCCCTGAAGTTGCAGGGTTTGCTCCGTGGGCACACTGACCTCCAGTGAGGAAGCCCTCCTACTCCAACATCCAGAGAGATATCCGGGGGCAACGGGGCACCATGACGACACATGTGACCATCACTTGACCTGGAGTTTCTCTCATAAAACAACAAGAGTGTGTCACAAAAGAGTAGACTACTGCTTGCAGGACTTACTGCACCCAGAGGGGAGGTAATAATCTTGGCAGGGGAACCGTATATCACGCTGTCACCATAGAAAAGCCTACAGACACCGTGATGATGGTGACCAGTAAGACCGGCTGGACTCCTGTTTACTTCAAAAGGCTGTTGACTCAGTGGCCATCATGGTCCTTCATCACAACTGACCCTGGACTGTCCGGGAGTTGAGCAGGCAGGGTCCTGACACCTGGTGCTGTTTTTACGTTAATTCAGAGGCCTAATTGAAGAAAGTGCAGACTACTAGTCAGAGCATCTAGGCTGGCAGAAACGGTCAGCCTAAAGTGTCTGAACAAATGTGTGGCGGGGTGAAAGTGGACCTCACAGCGTCACTGCACATTTCCTTCCCGGACCCTTAAAGGTCATTAGAATCTATAACACTTCCAATGCTCATGCTCAGGCAGATGAACAGGGAGGCTGGAGGCCTGGGGACAATCAACGTCACCTAGAGGCTGCTGGGGAGAAGTTCTGACCCTCGCCCACGGGTATAAGGGCTCCTAACTCAGCACTCAGCCGTTACAGAAGAAGGGTCTGCACCCTCAGCACTCCAAGAATGAGGAAGAGGACAAAAGGCAGAAGAGGGGTTTGTCCCAGGCAAAGCCCATTAAAAATCCCTGGGAGATAAAAATAGAATCTGGGCAATAAAATAAAGTCTAACCTTTTTTATCCTTTGTGCTTTGTCTAATTTCATGTGCTCCTAGGGTCCCGCATACAGAGGTTCCACACCCGGCACTTCAGACCAGATTTCCTAGTACAGAATGGCTGGGTCGACACATCAGGTCCTGGGGCCCAGTGCAGACTCCGCGATATAGAGCCTGAGCTGCAGCCAACAGGGCCCTCGAGAGCTCTGCCCCCTCCCTCCCACTGAATCTGACAGGATCTCTACACAGCAGCCCAGCCCACAGCCCACGGGGTAGCACATGCTCTCACCTCTCCATTCTCTGATCAAAATATAAAGTTTCCTTTGCTTCTGAACCAAACTCAGTCTCGATCTTTTGGCTCCAATGACACTGGGCATGGGGACACTTGTTGGGGTCCACTCTGGAGGATCAGTAACAGAAATTGAGAACGTTGTAACTTCAATGAACAGATGTGTGAGCCAAACTATAATTAACATAGAACAGTGTATAAGGCTCGGGTAAAATAAGATGTTTCTAACACTTCCATTTGATATTTCCATCACTTTATTATAAGCAAGTTCAGTGAAAAGGTTTGTCTTATTTGTCAGGTCAATATTAGAGAAGCGAAGTGATTTCTTTCCAAGGATGTACATCTAATAATCTTGGTTAAATCTTCAATCTTGTTTTAAATGCTTTTCCATTGAAAATGATACCTCTCATTCAGCTCCCCCATTTCTGAGAAGTATAAAATCTTATAATTTATTATTACCAAAGTGGAAAGGTGGGAGGAGGGATAAATTAACAGTTTGGGATTAACACATACACACTGCTATGTATAAAATAGATCGTCAACAAGGAACTACTCTATAGCACAGGGAACTACACTCAATATTTTGCAATAACCTATAAGGGGAAATAATCTGAAAAAGAATAGATATTTTTATTGACATCATCTATCAATGACAGTTAAAATGGAACCTAAGGGAAGCCGGTGGTCAGTGCTTCTGACCCTGAAGACTTCAATCATCTAAAGTTTGGACTCTGCCTACTTCCCAAGGCCCTTAATGAACATATGTGTAGCCGTAGCTTAAAAAATTCCCCAGTTTGGGTAGCGGAGAGACACTGATTTTGAAAAATCCCTGGTGTTCTCCTCACATGAACGGGACACTTCCTACAGCTAAAACATGCCTGTCACACCCAGAGGATGGTATATCGTCTGATCGGGAAGAGTTTGGAAAAGGCATCTCATCTCCTCATCTCCTGGTGCTCGGGTTCACCACTCCGGCGTCTTTACTAACAGTCTCCCCACTTGGAGATGTCAGCACTGTCAACATCCTGTTGCACACAGTTTGGAATTTGTCCAAGGATGAAGCAGAAGGAGGAGGAACAATGAGAGACAAGTCCTAGGTTTTCGGACAGACATATGTCACTCTAATTTCCAATCAGGAAGACGAATTGACCAAAGGCTAGGGTTGCCCATGGAAACAGAATAGGGCTTGAGGAAATCCCGCTGCTTTGTGGCCAGTTCCCATAAACACAAGTTGAAAAATGGAACTCAGGGACACTAAAATTCACGAAACTGCAGAGTTGAAAATATCTATCACTGAAAAATGTCTTGAGGAAAGTCAGAGAAAAGGACTTGTAAGCAACGGAGAATGGCAGGAAAGGGATTGGATGAGGTAGAAAGGACTCGCCATTAAGCACAAGAAAAGGGGCTGAACATTGCCAACATTGCAGTTGGCCAAAAAGGGTGTATGCATCTTTTTCTGTATATATTCAAGAAAAGGGCATACACTTTTTTAGCCAACCAAACAGGTGGGCACTGGAAATCAATACTACAAAACATATCACTTCGCATCAGTCAGAAGAGCCTTCCTCATAAAGTGTAAACACCAGAAATGCAGGACAGGGCAAGGAGAAAAGGGAGCCCTGTGAGGCTTATAGTGGAAATGTATATTGCCAACGGTCACTCTGGAAAAGTGTATTGTGATTACTAAAGCATCTAAAAAATGAGCTACAGAGCACAGGGCACTTGCACTCATGGACGTATATCTTGGGAAAAAGAAAAATCGAGAGGACACAGGCACCCCAATGTTTACCGCCTCTCTGTTTAATATATCCTCGATTAGGATATAATTTATATGTCACTGGAGGGAAAAAATGGACAGAGGTGTGGCACTTATGTAGAGTGGAATATTACTCAGCCTGAAAATCAATGAAACATGGCCAGTTGTAACAACCCCAGAGGAGTTACGTATGATCATTTGAAGTCACATAATTCAAAAAGACAAAGACATACGATATTACTAATACATGGAATGTAAACGTGGCTACAAATGAACTGAATTACAAAAGAGAACGGGGTCTCAAATTTAGAAAACCAACTTATGCTTGCTTAAGGATCAAGGAGAGTTGGGGTGCTGCATAAAACCAGAGATTGAAATTAGCACAGATACCGTTCCATAAGCCAAATATGTAATAGAAAAAACCTACTTCCTGGTCAACGAAATAGACTCAACACCCCATATTCAGTGCCTAGGAATATACAGGATGAGTAAGAGTCTTAATACCTATGGATTTATATGTCTCCATAAGAGAATCAAGCGTGTGTACAGTGACAAAAACGCAGCAGTGAAAATCAGCTAAATCCCATTATCAAAATAAATTTCAAAAACAAAAAAAATGACAGTGAAATAGAGAGCAATTCTTAAATAATTCATTCAGGGCTTGTGATGCAACCTGGATTTACCTCATCTACACCCAGAGCTGAGTGAGACATAAGGTTGGACACTTCGGGCTGACAGCATGGATGAGGTTCGATGAGCAAATGCAGACCATTTGTAGTCATACTGCATAGTACCCATTCCATGGGTCCCAACTCTCCAGGTTTAAGGGATTCTTCCTTCAGCTAAAACATGCATGGGAAACCCACAGTATGGTGCACCGTGTGACCGGAAAACGTTTTCAAATGAATCTCAGTTTTCATCCCCTTTTACTCGGGTTCACCATTCCAGACCCTTTACTAACACTCTCCACACTTGGAGAGTCAGTGCCTTTAACCTCCTGTTTGGCACAGTTTGCAATTTCTGCGCAAGATGTACAGGAATAGGGAGAAACAATGAGAGACTAGCTGTAGGTGTCTGCAGGGGCAAATTTAACGCTCATTTCCCACCAGGAAGAGGAATTAACCAAAGGCTCAGCATGCCGTGCCGGAACCAGATTAGGGCCTGAAGCAATCCTCCGGGTTTGCGGCCAGCTCACAAGATAGCGAGTTGAAGAAAGGAGCTCAGGGGCACTGTAACTCACAAACCTGCAGAGTTATAAATGACAGCTATCGTCCAAAAATATATTGAAGGAAGGCTGCGAAGACGACTTGTAAGCGGGACAGATTTGCAGGAAAACGATTTCAGGGGGTAGACGGGAATTGCATTTAAAGCATAGGAAAAGAGGCAGAACGTCGACAATGATGCTCTTGGCCAAAAAGTGTGTATGCGTTTTTTCCTGAATATATTCAGGAAAAAACGCATACGCCCTTTTTGGCCAACCAAGCAAGCATGTTAAAGAAATCTTCACTACAATGAAGTCTCACTGCCCCCCGGTCAAAAGGGCCATCTGAAAAAAGTGTAAAATCCAGAAAGGCAGCACAGGCCATGAAGAACAGGGAGCCTTGTTATGCTGATGGGCGGGATGTAAATTGCCAACAGCCACTCTGGAAAAGTGTATGGTGTTTCCCGGAACACCGAAAAAACAAAGCTACGGAGCCTACGGCACTTCCACTTATGGTCCTATAGCTTAGGGAAATTAAAATCAAAAACACACAGCCACCCCAAAGTGTCGGACGGCTCTGTTTACAAGAACCTCGTCTACGGTACAAGTTAAATATCCCAGAATGTGAAAAATGGATAAAGAAGTTGTGGTACGTACGTACAATGGAATATCACTCAGCAATGAAATCTATGTCATCAGGCCCGTCGCGGCATAATGAGTGGATTCAGGTACGATGATTCTAAGTGAAATAAGTCACACAGAAAATGAAACATCATAAGATATCACTAATACACGGAATGTAAACTTGGCTACACATGAACTGAATTACAAAACAGAACAGGGTCTCAAATTTAGAAAACCAACTTATGCTTGCTTAAGGGGAAAGTTGAGTTGGGGTGCTGCATAAAACCAGAGATAGAAATTAGCACAGATACCTTTCCATAAGCCAAATATGTAATAGTCAAGACCTACCCCTTGCTCAACGAAATGTACTAAACACCCCATATTCAACGCCTAGGAATACACCTGACTAGTAAGAATCTTCAAACCCATGGATTTATATGTCTCCGTAAGAGAATGAAGCGTGTGTACAGCGGCATGAATGCAGCAGAGAAAATCCGATAAATCCCATTATCAAAATGAATTACACAAACAAAACCCAAGGACAGTGAAATAGAGAGCAATTCTTAAATAATTCATTCAGGGCTTGTGATGCAACCTGGATTTACCACATCTACACCCAGAGCTGAGTGAGACATAAGGTTGGGCACTTCGGGCTGATAGCATTGGTGAGGTTCGATGAGCAAATGCAGACCCTTTGAAGTCATACAGCATGGTACCCATTCCATGGGTCCCAACTCTCCAAGTTTAAGGGATTCTTCCTTCAGCTAAAACATGCATGGGAAACCCACAGTATGGTGCACCGTGTGACTGGCAAACGTTTTCAAATGCATCTCAGTTTTCGTCCCCTTTTACTCGGGTTCACCATTCCAGACCCTTTACAAACACTCTCCCCACTTGGAGAGTCAGTGCCTTTAACCTCCTGTTGGGCACAGTTTGCAATTTCTGCGCAAGATGAACAGGAATAGGGAGAACCAATTAGAGACTAGCTCTAGGTGTCTGCACGGGCAAATTTAACGCTCATTTCCCACCAGGAAGAGGAATTAACCAAAGGCTCAGCATGCCGTGCCGGAACCAGATTAGGGCCTGAAGCAATCCTGTGGGTTTGCGGCCAGCTCACAAGATAGCGAGTTGAAGAAAGGAGCTCAGGGGCACTGTAACTCACAAACCTGCAGAGTTATAAATGACAGCTATCGTCCAAAAATATATTGAAGGAAGGCTGCGAAGACGACTTGTAAGCGGGACAGATTTGCAGGAAAACGATTTCAGGGGGTAGACGGGAATTGCATTTAAAGCATAGGAAAAGAGGCAGAACGTCGACAATGATGCTCTTGGCCAAAAAGGGCGTATGCGTTTTTTCCTGAATATATTCAGGAAAAAACGCATACGCCCTTTTTGGCCAACCAAGCAAGCATGTTAAAGAAATCTGCACTACAATGAAGTCTCACTGCCCCCCGGTCAAAAGGGCCATCTGAAAAAAGTGTAAAATCCAGAAAGGCAGCACAGGCCATGGAGAACAGCGAGCCTTGTTATGCTGACGGGCGGGATGTAAATTGCCAACAGCCACTCTGGAGAAGTGTATGGTGTTTCCCGGAACACCGAAAAAACAAAGCTACGGAGCCTACGGCACTTCCACTTATGGTCCTATAGCTTAGGGAAATTAAAATCAAAAACACACAGCCACCCCAAAGTGTCGGACGGCTCTGTTTACAAGAACCTCGTCTACGGTACAAGTTAAATATCCCAGAATGTGAAAAATGGATAAAGAAGTTGTGGTACGTACGTACAATGGAATATCACTCAGCAATGAAATCTATGTCATCAGGCCCATCGCGGCATAATGAGTGGATTCAGGTACGATATTCTAAGTGAAATAAGTCACACAGAAAATGAAACATCATAAGATATCACTAATACACGGAATGTAAACTTGGCTACACATGAACTGAATTACAAAACAGAACAGGGTCTCAAATTTAGAAAACCAACTTATGCTTGCTTAAGGGGAAAGGTGAGTTGGGGTGCTGCATAAAACCAGAGATAGAAATTAGCACAGATACCTTTCCATAAGCCAAATATGTAATAGTCAAGACCTACCCCTTGCTCAACGAAATGGACTAAACACCCCATATTCAATGCCTAGGAATACACCTGACTAGTAAGAATCTTCAAACCCATGGATTTATATGTCTCCGTAAGAGAATGAAGCGTGTGTACAGCGGCATGAATGCACCAGAGAAAATCCGATAAATCCCATTATCAAAATGAATTACACAAACAAAACCCAAGGACAGTGAAATAGAGAGCAATTCTTAAATAATTCATTCAGGGCTTGTGATGCAACCTAGATTTACCACATCTACACCCAGAGCTGAGTGAGACATAAGGTTGGGCACTTCGGGCTGATAGCATTGGTGAGGTTCGATGAGCAAATGCAGACCCTTTGAAGTCATACAGCATGGTACCCATTCCATGGGTCCCAACTCTCCAAGTTTAAGGGATTCTTCTTTCAGCTAAAACATGCATGGGAAACCCACAGTATGGTGCACCGTGTGACTGGCAAACGTTTTCAAATGCATCTCAGTTTTCGTCCCCTTTTACTCGGGTTCACCATTCCAGACCCTTTACGAACACTCTCCCTACTTGGAGAGTCAGTGCCTTTAACCTCCTGTTGGGCACAGTTTGCAATTTCTGCGCAAGATGAAAAGGAATAGGGAGAACCAATGAGAGACTAGCTCTAGGTGTCTGCACGGGCAAATTTAACGCTCATTTCCCACCAGGAAGAGGAATTAACCAAAGGCTCAGCATGCCGTGCCGGAACCAGATTAGGGCCTGAAGCAATCCTGTGGGTTTGCGGCCAGCTCACAAGATAGCGAGTTGAAGAAAGGAGCTCAGGGGCACTGTAACTCACAAACCTGCAGAGTTATAAATGACAGCTATCGTCCAAAAATATATTGAAGGAAGGCTGCGAAGACGACTTGTAAGCGGGACAGATTTGCAGGAAAACGATTTCAGGGGGTACACGGGAATTGCATTTAAAGCATAGGAAAAGAGGCAGAACGTCGACAATGATGCACTTGGCCAAAAAGGGCGTATGCGTTTTTTCCTGAATATATTCAGGAAAAAACGCATACGCCCTTTTTGGCCAACCAAGCAAGCATCTTAAAGAAATCTGCACTACAATGAAGTCTCACTGCCCCCAGGTCAAAAGGGCCATCTGAAAAAAGTGTAAAATCCAGAAAGGCAGCACAGGCCATGGAGAACAGGGAGCCTTGTTATGCTGATGGGTGGGATGTGAATTGCCATCAGCCACTCTGGAGAAGTGTATGGTGTTTCCCGGAACACCGAAAAAACAAAGCTACGGAGCCTACGGCACTTCCACTTATGGTCCTATAGCTTAGGGAAATTAAAATCAAAAACACACAGCCACCCCAAAGTGTCGGACGGCTCTGTTTACAAGAACCTCGTCTACGGTACAAGTTAAATATCCCAGAATGTGAAAAATGGATAAAGAAGTTGTGGTACGTACGTACAATGGAATATCACACAGCAATGAAATCCATGTCATCAGGCCCGTCGCGGCATAATGAGTGGATTCAGGTACGATATTCTAAGTGAAATAAGTCACACAGAAAATGAAACATCATAAGATATCACTAATACACGGAATGTAAACTTGGCTACACATGAACTGAATTACAAAACAGAACAGGGTCTCAAATTTAGAAAACCAACTTATGCTTGCTTAAGGGGAAAGGTGAGTTGGGGTGCTGCATAAAACCAGAGATAGAAATTAGCACAGATACCTTTCCATAAGCCAAATATGTAATAGTCAAGACCTACCCCTTGCTCAACGAAATGGACTAAACACCCCATATTCAACGACTAGGAATACACCTGACTAGTAAGAATCTTCAAACCCATGGATTTATATGTCTCCGTAAGAGAATGAAGCGTGTGTACAGCGGCATGAATGCAGCAGAGAAAATCCGATAAATCCCATTATCAAAATGAATTACACAAACAAAACCCAAGGACAGTGAAATAGAGAGCAATTCTTAAATAATTCATTCAGGGCTTGTGATGCAACCTGGATTTACCACATCTACACCCAGAGCTGAGTGAGACATAAGGTTGGACACTTCGGGCTGATAGCATTGGTGAGGTTCGATGAGCAAATGAAGACCATTTGAAGTCATACTGCATGGTAGCCATTCCATGGGTCCCAACTCTCCAGGTTTAAGCGATACTTCCTTCAGCTAAAACATGCATGGGAATCCCACAGTATGGTGCACCGTGTGACCGGGAAACCTTTTCAAATGCATCTCAGTTTTCGTCCCCTTTTATTTGGGTTCACTATTCCAGACCCTTTACTAACACGCTCCCCAGTTGGAGAGTCAGTGCCTTTAACCTCCTGTTGGGCACAGTTTGCAATTTCTGCGCAAGATGAACAGGAATAGGGAGAACCAATGAGAGACTAGCTGTAGGTGTCTGCACGGGCAAATTTAACACTCATTTCCCACCAGGAAGAGGAATTAACCAAAGGCTCAGCATGCCGTGCCGGAACCAGATTCGGGCCTGAAGCAATCCTGTGGGTTTGCGGCCAGCTCACAAGATAGCGAGTTGAAGAAAGGAGCTCAGGGGCACTGTAACTCACAAACCTGCAGAGTTATAAATGACAGGTATCGTCCAAAAATATATTGAAGGAAGGCTGCGAAGACGACTTGTAAGCGAGACAGATTTGCAGGAAAACGATTTCAGGGGGTAGACGGGAATTGCATTTAAAGCACAGGAAAAGAGGCAGAACGTCGAAAATGATGCTCTTGGCCAAAAAGGGCGTATGCGTTTTTTCCTGAATATATTCAGGAAAAAACGCATACGCCCTTTTTGGCCAACCAAGCAAGCATGTTAAAGAAATCTGCACTACAATGAAGTCTCACTGCCCCCCGGTCAAAAGGGCCATCTGAAAAAAGTGTAAAATCCAGAAAGGCAGCACAGGCCATGGAGAACAGGGAGCCTTGTTATGCTGATGGGCGGGATGTAAATTGCCAACAGCCACTCTGGAGAAGTGTATGGTGTTTCCCGGAACACCGAAAAAACAAAGCTACGGAGCCTACGGCACTTCCACTTATGGTCCTATAGCTTAGGGAAATTAAAATCAAAAACACACAGCCACCCCAAAGTGTCGGAAGGCTCTGTTTACAAGAACCTCGTCTACGGTACAAGTTAAATATCCCAGAATGTGAAAAATGGATAAAGAAGTTGTGGTACGTACGTACAATGGAATATCACTCAGCAATGAAATCTATGTCATCAGGCCCGTCGCGGCATAATGAGTGGATTCAGGTACGATATTCTAAGTGAAATAAGTCACACAGAAAATGAAACATCATAAGATATCACTACTACACGGAATGTAAACTTGGCTACACATGAACTGAATTACAAAACAGAACAGGGTCTCAAATTTAGAAAACCAACTTATGCTTGCTTAAGGGGAAAGGTGAGTTGGGGTGCTGCATAAAACCAGGATAGAAATTAGCACAGATACCTTTCCATAAGCCAAATATATAATAGTCAAGACCTACCCCTTGCTCAACGAAATGGACTAAACACCCCATATTCAATGCCTAGGAATACACCTGACTAGTAAGAATCTTCAAACCCATGGATTTATATGTCTCCGTAAGAGAATGAAGCGTGTGTACAGCGGCATGAATGCAGCAGAGAAAATCCGATAAATCCCATTATCAAAATGAATTACACAAACAAAACCCAAGGACAGTGAAATAGAGAGCAATTCTTAAATAATTCATTCAGGGCTTGTGATGCAACCTGGATTTACCACATCTACACCCAGAGCTGAGTGAGACATAAGGTTGGGCACTTCGGGCTGATAGCATTGGTGAGGTTCGATGAGCAAATGCAGACCCTTTGAAGTCATACAGCATGGTACCCATTCCATGGGTCCCAACTCTCCAAGTTTAAGGGATTCTTCCTTCAGCTAAAACATGCATGGGAAACCCACAGTATGGTGCACCGTGTGACTGGCAAACGTTTTCAAATGCATCTCAGTTTTCGTCCCCTTTTACTCGGGTTCACCATTCCAGACCCTTTACGAACACTCTCCGCACTTGGAGAGTCGGTGCCTTTAACCTCCTGTTGGGCACAGTTTGCAATTTCTGCGCAAGATGAAAAGGAATAGGGAGAACGAATGAGAGACTAGCTCTAGGTGTCTGCACGGGCCAATTTAACGCTCATTTCCCACCAGGAAGAGGAATTAACCAAAGGCTCAGCATGCCGTGCCGGAACCAGATTAGGGCCTGAAGCAATCCTGTGGGTTTGCGGCCAGCTCACAAGATAGCGAGTTGAAGAAAGGAGCTCAGGGGCACTGTAACTCACAAACCTGCAGAGTTATAAATGACAGCTATCGTCCAAAAATATATTAAAGGAAGGCTGCGAAGACGACTTCTAAGAGGGACAGATTAGCAGGAAAACGATTTCAGGGGGTAGACGGGAATTGCATTTAAAGCATAGGAAAAGAGGCAGAACGTCGACAATGATGCTCTTGGCCAAACAGGGCGTATGCGTTTTTTCCTGAATATATTCAGGAAAAAACGCATACGCCCTTTTTGGCCAACCAAGCAAGCATGTTAAAGAAATCTGCACTACAATGAAGTCTCACTGCCCCCCGGTCAAAAGGGCCATCTGAAAAAAGTGTAAAATCCAGAAAGGCAGCACAGGCCATGGAGAACAGGGAGCCTTGTTATGCTGACGGGCGGGATGTAAATTGCCAACAGCCACTCTGGAGAAGTGTATGGTGTTTCCCGGAACACCGAAAAAACAAAGCTACGGAGCCTACGGCACTTCCACTTATGTTCCTATAGCTTAGGGAAATTAAAATCAAAAACACACAGCCACCCCAAAGTGTCGGAAGGCTCTGTTTACAAGAACCTCGTCTACGGTACAAGTTAAATATCCCAGAATGTGAAAAATGGATAAAGAAGTTGTGGTACGTACGGACAATGGAATATCACTCAGCAATGAAATCTATGTCATCAGGCCCGTCGCGGCATAATGAGTGGATTCAGGTACGATATTCTAAGTGAAATAAGTCACACAGAAAATGAAACATCATAAGATATCACTACTACACGGAATGTAAACTTGGCTACACATGAACTGAATTACAAAACAGAACAGGGTCTCAAATTTAGAAAACCAACTTATGCTTGCTTAAGGGGAAAGGTGAGTTGGGGTGCTGCATAAAACCAGAGATAGAAATTAGCACAGATACCTTTCCATAAGCCAAATATGTAATAGTCAAGACCTACCCCTTGCTCAACGAAATGGACTAAACACCCCATATTCAACGCCTAGGAATACACCTGACTAGTAAGAATCTTCAAACCCATGGATTTATATGTCTCCGTAAGAGAATGAAGCGTGTGTACAGCGGCATGAATGCAGCAGAGAAAATCCGATAAATCCCATTATCAAAATGAATTACACAAACAAAACCCAAGGACAGTGAAATAGAGAGCAATTCTTAAATAATTCATTCAGGGCTTGTGATGCAACCTGGATTTACCACATCTACACCCAGAGCTGAGTGAGACATAAGGTTGGGCACTTCGGGCTGATAGCATTGGTGAGGTTCGATGAGCAAATGCAGACCCTTTGAAGTCATACAGCATGGTACCCATTCCATGGGTCCCAACTCTCCAAGTTTAAGGGATTCTTCCTTCAGCTAAAACATGCATGGGAAACCCACAGTATGGTGCACCGTGTGACTGGCAAACGTTTTCAAATGCATCTCAGTTTTCGTCCCCTTTTACTCGGGTTCACCATTCCAGACCCTTTACGAACACTCTCCCCACTTGGAGAGTCAGTGCCTTTAACCTCCTGTTGGGCACAGTTTGCAATTTCTGCGCAAGATGAAAAGGAATAGGGAGAACGAATGAGAGACTAGCTCTAGGTGTCTGCACGGGCTAATTTAACGCTCATTTCACACCAGGAAGAGGAATTAACCAAAGGCTCAGCATGCCGTGCCGGAACCAGATTAGGGCCTGAAGCAATCCTGAGGGTTTGCGGCCAGCTCACAAGAAAGCGATTTGAAGAAAGGAGCTCCGGGGCACTGTAATTCAAAACCTGCAGTGTTGTAAATGACAGCTATCGTCCAAAAATATATTGAAGGAAGGCTGCGAAGAGGACTTGAAAGCGGGGCAAAATTGCAGGAAAACGATTTCAGGGGGTAGACTGGAATTGCATTTAAAGCATAGGAAAAGAGGCAGAACGTCGACAATGATGCACTTGGCCAAAAAGAGCGTATGCGTTTTTTCCGGAATATACGCATACGCCCTTTTTGGCCAACCAAGCAAGCATGTTAAAGACATCTGCACTACAATGAAGTCTCACTGCCCCCCGGTCAAAAGGGCCATCTGAAAAAAGTGTAAAATCCAGAAAGGCAGCACAGGCCATGGAGAACAGGGAGCCTTGTTATGCTCATGGGTGGGATGTAAATTGCCAACAGCCACTCTGGAGAAGTGTATTGTGTTTCCTGAAACACCTAAAAAACAAAGCAACGGAGCCTACGGCACTTCCACTTATGGTCCTATAGCTTAGGGAAATTAAAATAAAAAACACACAGCCACCCCAAAGTTTCAGACGGCTCTGTTTACAAGAACCTCGTCTACGGTACAAGTTAAATATCCCAGAAAGCGAAAAATGGATAAAGAAGTTGTGGTACGTACGTACAATGGAATATCACTCACCAATGAAATCTATGTCATCTGGCCCATCGTGGCATAATGAGTGGATTCAGGTACATTGATTCTAAGAGAAGTAAGTCACACAGAAAATGAAACATCATAAGTTATCTCTAATACACCGAATGTAATCTTGGCTACACATGAACTGAATTACAAAACAGAACAGGGTCTCAAATTTAGAAAACCAACTTATGTTTGCTTAAGGGGAAAGGTGAGTTGGGGTGCTGCATAAAACCAGAGATAGAAATTAGCACATATACCTTTCCATACGTCAAATATGTAATAGTGAAGACCTACCCCTTGCTCAACGAAATGGGCTAAACACCATATATTTAACGCCTAGGAATACACCTGACTAGTAAGAATCTTCAAACCCATGGATTTATATGTCTCCATAAGAGAATCAAGCGTGTGTACACCTGCATGAAGGCAGCAGAGAAAATCCGATAAATCCTATTATCAAAATGAATTACAAAAACAAAACACAATGACAGTGAAATAGAGAGCAATTCTTAAATAATTCATTCAGGGCTTGTGATGCAACCTGGATTTACCTCATCTAAACCCAGAGCTGAGTGAGACATAAGGTTGGACACTTCGGGCTGATAGCATTGGTGAGGTTGGATGAGCAAATGCAGACCATTTGAAATCATACTACATGGTACCCATTCCATGGGTCCCAACTCTCCAGGTTTAAGCGATTCTTCCTTCAGCTAAAGAATGCATGGGAAGCCCACAGTATGGTGCACCGTGTGACCGGGAAACATTTCCAAATGCATCTCAGTTTTTGTCCCCTTTTACTCGGGTTCACCATTCCAGAACGTTTACTAACACTCTCCCCACTTGGAGAGTCAGTGCCTTTAACCTCCTGTTTGGCACAGTTTGCAATTTCTGCGCAAGATGAACAGGAATAGGGAGAACCAATGAGAGACTAGCAGTAAGTGTCTGCACGGGCAAATTTAATGCTCATTTCCCACCAGGAAGAGGAATTAACCAAAGGATCAGCATGCCGTGCCGGAAACAGATTAGGGCCTGAAGCAATCCTGCGGGTTTGCGCCCAGCTCACAAGTTGCGAGTTGAAGAAAGGAGCTCAGGGACACTGTAACTCACAAACATGCAGAGTTATAAATGACAGCTATCGTCCAAAAATATATTGAAGGAAGGCTGCGAAGACGACTTGTAAGCGGGGCAGAATTGCAGGAAAACGATTTCAGGGGGTAGACGGGAATTGCATTTAAAGCATAGGAAAAGAGGCAGAACATCGACAATGATGCTCTTGGCCAAAAAGGGCGTATGCGTTTTTTCCTGAATATATTCAGGAAAAAACGCATACGCCCTTTTTGGCCAAGCAAGCAAGCACGTTAAAGAAATCTGCACTACAATGAAGTCTTACTGCCCCCCGGTCAAAAGGGCCATCTGAAAAAAGTGTAAAATCCAGAAAGGCAGCACAGGCCATGGAGAACAGCGAGCCTTGTTATGCTGATGGGCGGGATGT
The DNA here is from genome assembly GCF_059928025.1 of Delphinapterus leucas. Classification (NCBI taxonomy): domain Eukaryota; kingdom Metazoa; phylum Chordata; class Mammalia; order Artiodactyla; family Monodontidae; genus Delphinapterus; species Delphinapterus leucas. Next base: position 115,511,023 of record NC_143135.1, on the reverse strand, counting down.
AAATTGCCAACAGCAAGTCTGGAAAAATGTATGGTGTTTCCCGGAACATCTAAAAAACAAAGCAACGGAGCCTATGGCACTTCCCCTTATGGTCCTATAGCTTAGGAAAGTTAAAATCAAAAACACACAGCCACCCCAAAGTGTCGGACGGCTCTGTTTACAAGAACCTCGGCTACGGTACAAGTTAAATATCCCAGAATGTGAAAAATGGATAAAGAAGTTGTGGTACGTACGTACAGTGGAATATCACTCAGCAATGAAATCTATGTCATCAGGCCCGTCGCGGCATAATGAGTGGATTCAGGTACGATGATTCTAAGTGAAATAAGTCACACAGAAAATGAAACATCATAAGATATCACTACTACACGGAATGTAAACTTGGCTACACATGAACTGAATTACAAAACAGAACAGGGTCTCAAATTTAGAAAACCAACTTATGCTTGCTTAAGGGGATAGGTGAGTTGGGGTGCTGCATAAAACCAGAGATAGAAATTAGCACAGATACCTTTCCATAAGCCAAATATGTAATAGTCAAGGCCTACCCTTTGCGCAATGAAATGGACTAAATACCCCATATTCAACGCCTAGGAATACACCTGACTGGTAAGAATCTTCAAACCCATGGATTTATATGTCTCCGTTAGGGAATGAAGCGTGTGTACAGCAACATGAATGCAGCAGAGAAAATCCGATAAATCCCATTATCCAAATGAATTACAAAAACCAAACACAAGGACAGTGAAATAGAGAGCAATTCTTAAATAATTCATTCAGGCTTGTGATGCAACCTGGATTTACCACATCTACACCCAGAGCTGAGTGTGACATAAGGTTGGGCACTTCGGGCTGATAGCATTGGTGAGGTTCGATGAGCAAATGCAGACCCTTTGAAGTCATACAGCATGGTACCCATTCCATGGGTCCCAAATCTCCAGTTATAAGGGATTCTTCCTTCAGCTCAAAACATGCATGGGAAACCCACAGTATGGTGGACCGTGTGACCGGCAAACGTTTTCAAATGCATCTCAGTTTTCCTCCCCTTTTACACGGGTTCACCATTCCAGACCCTTTACGAACACTCTCCCCACTTGGAGAGTCAGTGCCTTTAACCTCCTGTTGGGCACAGTTTGCAATTTCTGCGCAAGATGAACAGGAATAGGGAGAACCAATGAGAGACTAGCTGTAGGTGTCTGTACGGGCAAATGTAACGCTCATTTCCCACCAGGAAGAGGAATTAACCAAAGGCTCAGCATGCCCTGCTGGAACCAGATAAGGGCCTGAAGCAATCCTGCGGGTTTGCGGCCAGCTCACAAGTTAGCGAGATGAAGAAAGGAGCTCAGGGGCACTGTAACTCACAAACCTGCAGAGTTATATATGACAGCTATCGTCCAAAAATATATTGAAGTATGTCTGCGAAGAGGACTTAGAATTTGGGCAGAAATTCAGGAAAACGATTTCAGGGGGTAGACTGGAATTGCACTTAAAGCCTAGGAAAAGACGGAGAACAGCGACAATGATGCACTTGGCCAAAAAGGGCGTATGCGTTTTTTCCTGAATATAATCAGGAAAAAACGCATACGCCCTTTTTGGCCAACCAAGCAAGCGTGTAAAGAAATCTGCACTAAAATGAAGTCTCTCTGCCCCCCGGTCAAAAGGGCCATCTGAAAAAAGTGTAAAATCCAGAAAGGCAGGACAGGCCATGGAGAAGAGGGAGCATTGTTATCCTGATGGTCGGCATGTGAATTGCCAACAGCCACTCTGGAGAAGTGTATGGTATTTCCTGAAACACATAAGAAACAAAGCAACACAGCCTATGGCACTTCCACTTATGGTCCTATAGCTTAGGGAAATTAAAATCAAAACCACACAGGCACCCCAAAGTTTGGAACGGCTCTGTTTACAAGAACCTCTTGTACGGTACAAGTTAAATATCCCAGAGGGCGAAAAATGGATAAAGAAGTTGTGGTTCTTACGTACAATGGAATATCACTCAACAATGAAATCTATGTCATCAGGCCCGTAGCGGCATAATGAGTGGATTCAGGTACGATGATTCTACGTGCAATAGGTCACACAGAAAAAGAAACATCATAAGATATCACTAATACACGGAATGTAAACTTGGCTACACATGAAATGAATTACAAAACAGAACAGTGTCTCAAATTTAGAAAACCAACTTATGCTTGCTTTTTGGGAAAGGTGAGTTCGGGTGCTGCATAAAAACAGAGATTGAAATTCGCACTGATACCGTTCCATAAGCCAAATATGTAATAGACAAGACCTACTGCTTGCTCAACGAAATGGGCTCAACACCCCATATTCAACGCCTAGGAATATACCTGCCTAGCAAGAATCTTAAAACCCATGGATTTATATGTGTCCATAAGAGAATCCAGCGTGTGTTCAGTGGCCTAAAGGCAACAGTGAAAATCCGATAAATCACATTATCAAAATAAATTTCAAAAACAAAACACAATGACAGTGAAATAGAGAGCAATTCTTAAATAATTCACTCAGGGCTTCTGATGCAACCTGGATTTACCACATGTACACCCAGTGCTGGGGAGACATAAGGCCGGACACTTCGCCCTGATAGTATTGTTGAGGTTCGGTGAGCAATTGCAGACCCTTTGAAGTCATACTGCATGGTACCCATTCCAAGGGTCCCAACTCTCCAGGTTTAAGGGATTCTTCCTTCCGCTACATCATGTATGGGAAACCCAGAGTATGGTCCACCATGTGATTGGGAAACGTTTTCAAATGCATCTCAGTTTTCGTCCCTTTATACTCGGGTTCACCATTCCAGATGCTTAACTAACACTCTCCCCACTTGGAGAGTCAGTGCCTTTAACCTCCTGTTGGGCACAGTTTGCAATTTCTGCGCAAGATGAAAAGGAATAGGGAGAACCAATGAGAGACTAGCTCTAGGTGTCTGCATGGGCAAATTTAACGCGCATTTCCCACCAGGAAGAGGAATTAACCAAAGGCTCAGCATGCCGTGCCGGAACCAGATTAGGGCCTGAAGCAATCCTGTGGGTTTGCGGCCAGCTCACAAGATAGCAAGTTGAAGAAATGAGCTCAGGGGCACTGTAACTCACAAACCTGCAGTGTTATAAATGACAGCTTTCGTCCAAAAATATATTGAAGGAAGGCTGCGAAGATTACTTGAAAGTGGGGCAGAATTGCAGGAAAACGATTTCAGGGGGTAGACGGGAATTGCATTTAAAGCATAGGAAAAGAGGCAGAACGTCGACAATGATGCTCTTGGCCAAAAAGGGCGTATGCGTTTTTTCCTGAATATATTCAGGAAAAAACGCATACGCCCTTTTTGGCCAACCAAGCAAGCATGTTAAAGAAATCTGCACTACAATGAAGTCTCACTGCCCCCCGGTCAAAAGGGCCATCTGAAAAAAGTGTAAAATCCAGAAAGTCAGCAAGGCCATGGAGAACAGCGAGCCTTGTTATGCTGATGGGCGGGATGTGAATTGCCAACAGCCACTCTGGAGAAGTGTATGGTGTTTCCCGGAACATCTAAAAAACAAAGCAACGGAGCCTACGGCACTTCCCCTTATGGTCCTATAGCTTAGGAAAATTAAAATCAAAAACACACAGCCACCCAAAAGTCTCTGGCGGCTCTGTTTACAAGAACCTCGTCTACGGTACAAGTTAAATATCCCAGAATGCGAAAAATGGATAAAGAAGTTGTTCTACGTACGTACAGTGGAATATCACTCAGCAATGAAATCTATGTCATCAGGCCCGTCGCGGCATAATGAGTGGATTCAGGTACGATGATTCTAAGTGAAATAAGTCACACAGAAAATGAAACATCATAAGATATCACTAATACACGGAATGTAAACTTGGCTACACATGAACTGAATTACAAAACAGAACAGGGTCTCAAATTTAGGAAACCAACTTATGCTTGCTTAAGGGGAAAGGTGAGTTGGGGTGCTGCATAAAACCAGAGATAGAAATTAGCACAGATACCTTTCCATAAGCCAAATATGTAATAGTCAAGACCTACCCCTTGCTCAACGAAATGGACTAAACACCCCATATTCAACCCCTAGGAATACACCTGACTAGTAAGAATCTTCAAACCCATGGATTTATATGACTCCGTAAGAGAATGAAGCGTGTGTACAGCGGCATGAATGCAGCAGAGAAAATCCGATAAATCCCATTATCAAAATGAATTACACAAACAAAACCCAAGGACAGTGAAATAGAGAGCAATTCTTAAATAATTCATTCAGGGCTTGTGATGCAACCTGGATTTACCACATCTACACCCAGAGCTGAGTGAGACATAAGGTTGGGCACTTCGGGCTGATAGCATTGGTGAGGTTCGCTGAGCAAATGCAGACCCTTTGAAGTCATACAGCATGGTACCCATTCCATGGGTCCCAACTCTCCAAGTTTAAGGGATTCTTCCTTCAGCTAAAACATGCATGGGAAGCCCACAGTATGGTGCACCGTGTGACTGGCAAACGTTTTCAAATGCATCTCAGTTTTCGTCCCCTTTTACTCGGGTTCACCATTCCAGACCCTTTACGAACACTCTCCCCACTTGGAGAGTCAGTGCCTTTAACCTCCTGTTGGGCACAGTTTGCAATTTCTGCGCAAGATGAAAAGGAATAGGGAGAACGAATGAGAGACTAGCTCTAGGTGTCTGCACGGGCAAATTTAACGCTCATTTCCCACCAGGAAGAGGAATTAACCAAAGGCTCAGCATGCCGTGCCGGAACCAGATTAGGGCCTGAAGCAATCCTGTGGGTTTGCGGCCAGCTCACAAGATAGCGAGTTGAAGAAAGGAGTTCAGGGGCACTGTAACTCACAAACCTGCAGAGTTATAAATGACAGCTATCGTCCAAAAATATATTGAAGGAAGCCTGCGAAGACGACTTGTAAGCGGGACAGATTTGCAGGAAAACGATTTCAAGGGGTAGACGGGAATTGCATTTAAAGCATAGGAAAAGAGGCAGAACGTCGACAATGATGCTCTTGGCCAAAAAGGGCGAATGCGTTTTTTCCTGAATATATTCAGGAAAAAACGCATACGCCCTTTTTGGGCAACCAAGCAAGCATGTTAAAGAAATCTACACTACAATGAAGTCTCACTGCCCCCCGGTCAAAAGGGCCATCTGAAAAAAGTGTAAAATCCAGAAAGGCAGCACAGGCCATGGAGAACAGGGAGCCTTGTTATGCTGATGGGCGGGATGTAAATTGCCAACAGCCACTCTGGAGAAGTGTATGGTGTTTCCCGGAACACCAAAAAACAAAGCTACGGAGCCTACGGCACTTCCACTTATGGTCCTATAGCTTAGGGAAATTAAAATCAAAAACACACAGCCACCCAAAAGTTTCAGACGGCTCTGTTTACAAGAACCTCGTCTACGGTACAAGTTAAATATCCCAGAAAGCGAAAAATGGATAAAGAAGTTGTGGTACGTACGTACAATGGAATATCATTCACCAATGAAGTCTATGTCATCTGGCCCGTCGTGGCATAATGAGTGGATTCAGGTACGATGATTCTAAGTGAAATAAGTCACACAGAAAATGAAACATCATAAGATATCACTAATACACGGAATGAAATCTTGGCTACACATGAACTGAATTACAAAACAGAACAGGGTCTCAAATTTAGAAAAACAACTTATGCTTGCTTAAGGGGAAAGGTGAGTTGGGGTACTGCATAAAACCAGAGATAGAAATTAGCACAGATACCTTTCCATATGCCAAATATGTAATAGTCAAGACCTACCCCTTGCTCAACGAAATGGACTAAACACCCCATATTCAACGCCTAGGAATACACCTGACTAGTAAGAATCTTCAAACCCATGGATTTATATGTCTCCGTAAGAGAATGAAGCGTGTGTACAGCGGCATGAATGCAGCAGAGAAAATCCGATAAATCCCATTATCAAAATGAATTACACAAACAAAACCCAAGGACAGTGAAATAGAGAGCAATTCTTAAATAATTCATTCAGGGCTTGTGATGCAACCTGGATTTACCACATCTACACCCAGAGCTGAGTGAGACATAAGGTTGGGCACTTCGGGCTGATAGCATTGGTGAGGTTCGATGAGCAAATGCAGACCCTTTGAAGTCATACAGCATGGTACCCTTTCTATGGGTCCCAACTCTCCAAGTTTAAGGGATTCTTCCTTCAGCTAAAACATGCATGGGAAACCCACAGTATGGTGCACCGTGTGACCGGGAAACGTTTTCAAATGCATCTCAGTTTTCGTCCCCTTTTACTCGGGTTCACCATTCCAGACCCTTTACGAACACTCTCCCCACTTGAAGAGTCAGTGCCCTTAACCTCCTGTTGGGCACAGTTTGCAATTTCTGCGCAAGATGAAAAGGAATAGGGAGAACGAATGAGAGACTAGCTCTAGGTGTCTGCACGGGCAAATTTAACGCTCATTTCCCACCAGGAAGAGGAATTATCAAAGGCTCAGCATGCCCTGCAGGAACCAGATTAGGGCCTGAGGCAATCCTGTGGGTTTGCGGCCAGCTCACAAGATAGCGAGTTGAAGAAAAGAGCTCAGGGGCACTGTAACTCACAAACCTGCAGAGTTATAAATGGCAGCTATCGTCCAAAAATATATTGAAGGAAGGCTGCGAAGACGACTTGAAAGTGGGGCAGAATTGCAGGAAAACGATTTCAGGGGGTAGACGGGAATTGCATTTAAAGCATAGGAAAAGAGGCAGAACGTCGACAATGATGCTCTTGGCCAAAAAGTGCGTATACGTTTTTTCCTGAATATATTCAGGAAAAAACGCATACGCCCTTTTTGGCCAACCAAGCAAGCATGTTAAAGAAATCTGCACTACAATGAAGTCTCACTGCCCCCCGGTCAAAAGGGCCATCTGAAAAAAGTGTAAAATCCAGAAAGGCAGCACAGGCCATGGAGAACAGCGAGCCTTGTTATGCTGATGGGCGGGATGTAAATTGCCAACAGCCAGTCTGGAAAAATGTATGGTGTTTCCCGGAACATCTAAAAAACAAAGCAACAGAGCCTAAGGCACTTCCCTTATGGTCCTATAGCTTAGGAAAATTAAAATCAAAAACACACAGCCACCCCAAAGTGTCGGACGGCTCTGTTTACAAGAACCTCGTCTACGGTACAAGTTAAATATCCCAGAATGTGAAAAATGGATAAAGAAGTTGTGGTACGTACGTACACTGGAATATCACTCAGCAATGAAATCTATGTCATCAGGCCCGTCGCGGCATAATGAGTGGATTCAGGTACGATGATTCTAAGTGAAATAAGTCACACAGAAAATGAAACATCATAAGATATCACTAATACACCGAATGTAATCTTGGCTACACATGAACTGAATTACAAAACAGAACAGGGTCTCAAATTTAGAAAACCAACTTATGTTTGCTTAAGGGGAAATGTGAGTTGGGGTGCTGCATAAAACCAGAGATAGAAATTAGCACAGATACCATTCCATACGTCAAATATGTAATAGTGAAGACCTACCCCTTGCTCAACGAAATGGGCTAAACACCCTATATTCAATGCCTAAGAATACACCTGACTAGTAAGAATCTTAAAACCCATGGATTTATATGTGTCCATAAGAGAATCAAGCATGTGTACAGCTGCATGAAGGCAGTAGAGAAAATCCGATAAATCCTATTATCAAAATAAATTACAAAAACAAAACACAATGACAGTGAAATAGAGAGCAATTCTTAAATAATTCATTCATGTCTTGTGATGCAACCTGGATTTACCTCATCTAAACCCAGAGCTGAGTGAGACATAAGGTTGGACACTTCGGGCTGATACCATTGGTGAGGTTCGATGAGCCAATGCAGACCATTTGAAGTCATACTGCATGGTACCCATTCCATGGGTCCCAACTCTCCAGGTTAAAGCGATTCTTCCTTCAGCTAAAGCATGCATGGGAAACACACAGTATGGTGCAGCGTGTGACCGGGAAACGTTTTCAAATGCATCTCAGATTTGTCCCCTTTTACTCGGGTTCACAATTCCAGACCCTTTACAAAAACTCTCCCCACTTGGAGAGTCAGTGCCTTTAACCTCCTGTTTGGGACAGTTTGCAATTTCTGCGCAAGATGAACAGGAATAGGGAGAACCAATGAGAGACTAGCTGTAGGTGTCTGCAGGGGCAAATTTAACGCTCATTTCCCACCAGGAAGGGGAATTAACCAAAGGCTAAGCATGCCGTGCCGGAACAAGATTAGGGCCTGAAGCAATCCTGCGGGTTTGCGGCCAGCTCACAAGAAAGCGATTTTAAGAAAGGAGCTCAGGGGCACTGTAATTCACAAACCTGCAGAGTTATAAATGACAGCTATCGTCCAAAAATATATTGAAGGAAGGCTGCGAAGAGGACTTGAAAGCCGGGCAGAATTTCAGGAAAACGTTTTCATGGGGTAGACTGGAATTGCATTTAAAGCATAGGAAAAGAGGCAGAACGTCGACAATCATGCACTTGGCCAAAAAGGGCGTATGCGTTTTCTCCTGAATATATTCAGGAAAAAACGCATACGCCCTTTTTGGCCAACCAAGCAAGCATGTTAAAGAAATCTGCACTACAATGAAGTCTCACTGCCCCCCGGTAAAAAGGGCCATCTGAAAAAAGTGTAAAATCCAGAAATGCAGCACAGGCCATGGAGAACAGGGAGCCTTGTTATGCTGATGGGTGGGATGTAAATTGCCAACAGCCACTCTGCAGAAGTGTATGGTGTTTCCAGAAACACCTAAAAAACAAAGCAACAGAGCCTACGGCACTTCCACTTATGGTCCTATAGCTTAGGGAAATTAAAATAAAAAACACACAGCCACCCCAAAGTTTCAGACGGCTCTGTTTACAAGAACCTCGTCTACGGTACAAGTTAAATATCCCAGAAAGCGAAAAATGGATAAAGAAGTTGTGGTACGTACGTACAATGGAATATCACTGACCAATGAAATCTATGTCATCTGGCCCGTCATGGCATAATGAGTGGATTCAGGTACGATGATTCTAAGAGAAATAAGTCACACAGAAAATGAAACATCATAAGATATCACTAATACACCGAATGTAATCTTGGCTACACATGAACTGAATTACAAAACAGAACAGGGTCTCAAATTTAGAAAACCAACTTATGTTTGCTTAAGGGGAAAGGTGAGTTGGGGTGCTGCATAAAACCAGAGATAGAAATTAGCACAGATACCATTCCATACGTCATATATGTAATAGTCAAGGGGGCTTCCCTGGTGGCGCACTGGTTGAGAGTTCGCCTGCCGATGCAGGGGACGCGGGTTCGTGCCCCGGTCCGAGAGGATCCCACATGCCGCGGAGCTACTGGCCCCGTGAGTCATGGCCGTTGAGCCTGCGCGTCCGGAGCCTGTGCTCCGCAACGGGAGAGGCCACAACACTGAGAGGCCCGCGTACAGCAAAAAAAAAAAAAAAATATGTAATAGTCAAGACCTACCCCTTGCTCAACGAAATGGGTTAAACACCCTATATTCAATGCCTAGGAATACAACTGACTAGAAAGAATCTTCAAACCCATGGATTTATATGTCTCCATAAGAGAATCAAGCATGTGTACAGCTGCATGAAGGCAGCAGAGAAAATCCGATAAATCCTATTATCAAAATGAATTACAAAAACAAAACACAATGAAAGTGAAATAGAGAGCAATTCTTAAATAATTCATTCAGGGCTTGTGATGCAACCTGGATTTACCTCATCTACACCCAGAGCTGAGTGAGACATAAGGTTGGGCACTTCGGGCTGATAGCATTGGTGAGGTTCGATGAGCAAATGCAGACCATTTGAAGTCATACTGCATGGTACCCATTCCATGGGTCCCAACTCTCCAGGTTTAAGCGATTCTTCCTTCAGCTAAAGCATGCATGGGAAGCCCACAGTATGGTGCACCGTGTGACCAGGAAACGTTTTCAAAGGCATCTCAATTTTCGTCCCCTTTTACTCGGGTTCACAATTCCAGACCCTTTTCTAACACTCTCCAGACTTGGAGAGTCAGTGCCTTTAACCTCCTGTTGGGCACAGTTTGCAATTTCTGCGCAAGATGAACAGGAATAGGGAGAACCAATGACAGACTAGCTGTAGGTGTCTGCACGGGCAAATTTAACGCACATTTCCCACCAGAAAGACGAATTAACCAAAGGCTCAGCATGCCGTGCCGGAAAAAGATTAGGGCCTGAAGCAATCCTGCGGGTTTGCGGCCAGCTCACAAGAAAGCGATTTGAAGAAAGGAGCTCAGGGGCACTGTAATTCACAAACCTGCAGAGTTATAAATGACAGCTATCGTCCAAAAATATATTGAAGGAAGGCTGCGAAGAGGACTTGAATGCGGGGCAGAATTGCAGGAAAACGATTTCAGGGGGTAGACTGGAATTGCATTTAAAGCATAGGAAAAGAGGCAGGACGTCGATAATGATGCACTTGGCCAAAAAGGGCTTATGCGTTTTTTCCTGAATATATTCAGGAAAAAACGCATACGCACTTTTTGGCCAACCAAGCAAGCATGTTAAAGAAATCTGCACTACAATGAAGTCTCACTGCCCCCCGGTCAAAAGGGCCATCTGAAAAAAGTGTAAAATCCAGAAATGCAGCACAGGCCATGGAGAACAGGGAGCCTTGTTATGCTGATGGGTGGGATGTAAATTGCCAACAGCCACTCTGGAGAAGTGTATGGTGTTTCCTGAAACACCTAAAAAACAAAGCAACGGAGCCTACGGCACTTCCACTTATGGTCCTATAGCTTAGGGAAATTAAAATCAAAAACACACAGCCACGCCAAAGTTTCAGATGGCTCTGTTTACAAGAACCTCGTCTACGGTACAAGTTAAAAATCCCAGAAAGCGAAAAATGAATAAAGAAGTTGTGGTACGTACGTACAATGGGATATCACTCACCAATGAAATCTATGTCATCTGGCCCGTCGTGGCATAATGAGTGGATTCAGGTACGATGATTCTAAGTGAAAAAAGTCACACAGAAAATGAAACATCATAAGATATCACTAATACACCGAATGTAATCTTGGCTACACATGAACTGAATTACAAAACAGAACAGGGTCTCAAATTTAGAAAACCAACTAATGTTTGCTTAAGGGGAAAGGTGAGTTGGGGTGCTGCATAAAACCAGAGATAGAAATTAGCACAGATACCATTCCATACGTCAAATATGTAATAGTCAAGACCTACCCCTTGCTCAACGAAATGGGCTAAACACCCTATATTCAACGCCTAGGAATACACCTGACTAGTAAGAATCTTCAAACCCATGGATTTATATGTCTCCATAAGAGAATCAAGCGTGTGTACAGCTGCATGAATGCAGCAGAGAAAATCCGATAAATCCTATTATCAAAATGAATTACAAAAACAAAACACAATGACAGTGAAATAGAGAGCAATTCTTAAATTATTCATTCAGGGCTTGTGATGCAACCTGGATTTACCTCATCTACACCCAGAGCTGAGTGAGACATAAAGTTGGACACTTCGGGCTGATAGCATTGGTGAGGTTCGATGAGCAAATGCAGACCATTTGAAGTCATACTGCATGGTACCCATTCCATGGGTCCCAACTCTCCAGGTTTAAGCGATTCTTCCTTCAGCTAAAACATGCATGGGAAACCCACAGTATGGTGCACCGTGTGACCGGGAAACGTTTTCAAATGCATCTCAGTTTTCGTCCCCTTTTACTCGGGTTCACAATTCCAGACCCTTTTCTAACACTCTCCAGACTTGGAGAGTCAGTGCCTTTAACCTCCTGTTGGGCACAGTTTGCAATTTCTGCGCAAGATGAACAGGAATAGGGAGAACCAATGACAGACTAGCTGTAGGTGTCTGCACGGGCAAATTTAACGCACATTTCCCACCAGAAAGACGAATTAACCAAAGGCTCAGCATGCCGTGCCGGAAAAAGATTAGGGCCTGAAGCAATCCTGCGGGTTTGCGGCCAGCTCACAAGAAAGCGATTTGAAGAAAGGAGCTCAGGGGCACTGTAATTCACAAACCTGCAGAGTTATAAATGACAGCTATCGTCCAAAAATATATTGAAGGAAGGCTGCGAAGAGGACTTGAATGCGGGGCAGAATTGCAGGAAAACGATTTCAGGGGGTAGACTGGAATTGCATTTAAAGCATAGGAAAAGAGGCAGGACGTCGATAATGATGCACTTGGCCAAAAAGGGCTTATGCGTTTTTTCCTGAATATATTCAGGAAAAAACGCATACGCACTTTTTGGCCAACCAAGCAAGCATGTTAAAGAAATCTGCACTACAATGAAGTCTCACTGCCCCCCGGTCAAAAGGGCCATCTGAAAAAAGTGTAAAATCCAGAAATGCAGCACAGGCCATGGAGAACAGGGAGCCTTGTTATGCTGATGGGTGGGATGTAAATTGCCAACAGCCACTCTGGAGAAGTGTATGGTGTTTCCTGAAACACCTAAAAAACAAAGCAACGGAGCCTACGGCACTTCCACTTATGGTCCTATAGCTTAGGGAAATTAAAATCAAAAACACACAGCCACGCCAAAGTTTCAGATGGCTCTGTTTACAAGAACCTCGTCTACGGTACAAGTTAAAAATCCCAGAAAGCGAAAAATGAATAAAGAAGTTGTGGTACGTACGTACAATGGGATATCACTCACCAATGAAATCTATGTCATCTGGCCCGTCGTGGCATAATGAGTGGATTCAGGTACGATGATTCTAAGTGAAAAAAGTCACACAGAAAATGAAACATCATAAGATATCACTAATACACCGAATGTAATCTTGGCTACACATGAACTGAATTACAAAACAGAACAGGGTCTCAAATTTAGAAAACCAACTAATGTTTGCTTAAGGGGAAAGGTGAGTTGGGGTGCTGCATAAAACCAGAGATAGAAATTAGCACAGATACCATTCCATACGTCAAATATGTAATAGTCAAGACCTACCCCTTGCTCAACGAAATGGGCTAAACACCCTATATTCAACGCCTAGGAATACACCTGACTAGTAAGAATCTTCAAACCCATGGATTTATATGTCTCCATAAGAGAATCAAGCGTGTGTACAGCTGCATGAATGCAGCAGAGAAAATCCGATAAATCCTATTATCAAAATGAATTACAAAAACAAAACACAATGACAGTGAAATAGAGAGCAATTCTTAAATTATTCATTCAGGGCTTGTGATGCAACCTGGATTTACCTCATCTACACCCAGAGCTGAGTGAGACATAAAGTTGGACACTTCGGGCTGATAGCATTGGTGAGGTTCGATGAGCAAATGCAGACCATTTGAAGTCATACTGCATGGTACCCATTCCATGGGTCCCAACTCTCCAGGTTTAAGCGATTCTTCCTTCAGCTAAAACATGCATGGGAAACCCACAGTATGGTGCACCGTGTGACCGGGAAACGTTTTCAAATGCATCTCAGTTTTCGTCCCCTTTTACTCGGGTTCACAATTCCAGACCCTTTACAAACACTCTCCCCACTTGGAGAGTCAGTGCCTTTAACCTGCTGTTTGGCACAGTTTGCAATTTCTGCGCAAGATGAACAGGAATAGGGAGAAACAATGAGAGACTAGCTGTAGTTGTCTGCACGGGCAAATTTAACGCTCATTTCCAACAAGGAAGAGGAATTAACCAAACGCTCAGCATTCCGTGCCGGAACCAGATTAGGGCCTGAAGCAATCCTGCGGGTTTGCGGCCAGCTCACAAGAAAGCGATTTGAAGAAAGGAGCTCAGGGGCACTGTAATTCACAAACCTGCAGAGTTATAAATGACAGCTATCGTCCAAAAATATATTGAAGGAAGGCTGCGAAGAGGACTTGAAAGCCGGGCAGAATTTCAGGAAAACGTTTTCATGGGGTAGACTGGAATTGCATTTAAAGCATAGGAAAAGAGGCAGAACGTCGACAATGATGCACTTGGCCAAAAAGGGCGTATGCGTTTTCTCCTGAATATATTCAGGAAAAAACGCATACGCCCTTTTTGGCCAACCAAGCAAGCATGTTAAAGAAATCTGCACTACAATGAAGTCTCACTGCCCCCCGGTCAAAAGGGCCATCTGAAAAAAGTGTAAAATCCAGAAAGGCAGCACAGGCCATGGAGAACAGGGAGCCTTGTTATGCTGATGGGTGGGATGTAAATTGCCAACAGCCACTCTGCAGAAGTGTATGGTGTTTCCTGAAACACCTAAAAAACAAAGCAACGGAGCCTACGGCACTTCCCTTATGGTCCTATAGCTTAGGGAAATTAAAATCAAAAACACACAGCCACCCCAAAGTTTCAGACGGCTCTGTTTACAAGAACCTCTTCTACGGTACAAGTTAAATATCCCAGAAAGCGAAAAATGGATAAAGAAGTTGTGGTACGTACGTACAATGGAATATCACTCACCAATGAAATCTATGTCATCTGGCTCGTCGTGGCATAATGAGTGGATTCAGGTACGATGATTCTAAGAGAAATAAGTCACACAGAAAATGAAACATCATAAGATATCACTAATACACCGAATGTAATCTTGGCTACACATGAACTGAATTACAAAACAGAACAGGGTCTCAAATTTAGAAAACCAACTTATGTTTGCTTAAGGGGAAAGGTGAGTTGGGGTGCTGCATAAAACCAGAGATAGAAATTAGCACAGATACTATTCCATACGTCATATATGTAATAGTCAAGGGGGCTTCCCTGGTGGCGCACTGGTTGAGAGTCCGCCTGCCGATGCAGGGGACGCGGGTTCGTGCCCCGGTCCGAGAGGATCCCACATGCCGTGGAGCTACTGGCCCCGTCAGTCATGGCTGTTGAGCCTGCGCGTCCGGAGCCTATGCTCCGCAACGGGAGAGGCTACAACACTGAGAGGCCCGCGTACAGCAAAAAAAAAAAAAAAAAATGTAATAGTCAAGACCTACCCCTTGCTCAACGAAATGGGTTAAACACCCTATATTCAACGCCTAGGAATACACCTGACTAGTAAGAATCTTCAAACCCATGGATTTATATGTCTCCATAAGAGAATCAAGCGTGTGTACAGCTGCATGAAGGCAGCAGAGAAAATCCGATAAATCCTATTATCAAAATGAATTACAAAAACAAAACACAATGACAGTGAAATAGAGAGCAATTCTTAAATAATTCATTCAGGGCTTGTGATGCAACCTGGATTTACC
Source organism: Delphinapterus leucas (assembly GCF_059928025.1). Lineage (NCBI taxonomy): Eukaryota > Metazoa > Chordata > Mammalia > Artiodactyla > Monodontidae > Delphinapterus > Delphinapterus leucas. Next base: position 115,495,801 of record NC_143135.1, on the reverse strand, counting down.
TCATCTACACCCAGAGCTGAGTGAGACATAAAGTTGGACACTTCGGGCTGATAGCATTGGTGAGGTTCGAAGAGCAAATGCAGACCATTTGAAGTCATACTGCATGGTACCCATTCCATGGGTCCCAACTCTCCAGGTTTAAGCGATTCTTCCTTCAGCTATAACATGCATGAGAAACCCACAGTATGGTGCACCGTGTGACCGGGAAACGTTTTCAAATGCATCTCAGTTTTCGTCCCCTTTTACTCGGGTTCACAATTCCACACCCTTTACTAACACTCTACCCACTTGGAGAGTCAGTGCCTTTAACCTGCTGTTTGGCACAGTTTGCAATTTCTGCGCAAGATGAACAGGAATATGGAGAACCAATGAGAGACTAGCTGTAGGTGTCTGCACGGGCAAATTTAACGCTCATTTCCAACCAGGAAGAGGAATTAACCAAACGCTCAGCATGCCGTGCCGGAACCAGATTAGGGCCTGAAGCTACCCTGCGAGTTTTCGGCCAGCTCACTAGAAAGCGATTTGAAGAAAGGAGCTCCAGGGCAATCTAATTCACAAACCTGCAGAGTTATAAATGACAGCTATCGTCCAAAAATATATTGAAGGAAGCCTGCGAAGAGGACTTGAAAGCGGGGCAGAATTGCAGGAAAACGATCTCAGGGGGGAGACGGGAATTGCATTTAAAGCATAGGAAAAGAGGCAGAACGTCGACAATGATGCACTTGGCCAAAAAGGGCGTATGCGTTTTCTCCTGAATATATTCAGGAAAAAACGCATACGCCCTTTTTGGCCAACCAAGCAAGCATGTTAAAGAAATCTGCACTACAATGAAGTCTCACTGCCCCCCGGTCAAAAGGGCCATCTGAAAAAAGTGTAAAATCCAGAAAGGCAGCACAGGCCATGGAGAACAGGGAGCCTTGTTATGCTGATGGGTGGGATGTAAATTGCCAACAACCACTCTGGAGATGTGTATTGTGTATCCTGAAACACCTAAAAAACAAAGCAACGGAGCCTACGGCACTTCCACTTATGGTCCTATAGCTTAGGGAAATTAAAATCAAAAACACACAGCCACCCCAAAGTTTCAGACGGCTCTGTTTACAAGAACCTCGTCTACGGTACAAGTTAAATATCCCAGAAAGCGAAAAATGGATAAAGAAGTTTTGGTACGTACGTACAATGGAATATCACTCACCAATGAAATCTATGTCATCTGGCCCGTCGTGGCATAATGAGTGGATTCAGGTACGATGATTCTAAGAGAAATAAGTCACACAGAAAATGAAACATCATAAGTTATCTCTAATACACCGAATGTAATCGTGGCTACACATGAACTGAATTACAAAACAGAACAGGGTCTCAAATTTAGAAAACCAACTTATGTTTGCTTAAGGGGAAAGGTGAGTTGGGGTGCTGCATAAAACCAGAGATAGAAATTAGCACAGATACCATTCCATACGTCAAATATGTAATAGTCAAGACCTACCCCTTGCTCAACGAAATGGGCTAAACACCCTATATTCAACGCCTAGGAATACACCTGACTAGTAAGAATCTTCAAACCCATGGATTTATATGTCTCCATAAGAGAATCAAGCGTGTGTACAGCTGCATGAAGGTAGCAGAGAAAATCCGATAAATCCTATTATCAAAATGAATTACAAAAACAAAACACAATGACAGTGAAATAGAGAGCAATTCTTAAATAATTCATTCAGGGCTTGTGATGCAACCTGGATTTACCTCATCTACACCCAGAGCTGAGTGAGACATAAAGTTGGACACTTCGGGCTCATAGCATTGGTGAGGTTCGAAGAGCAAATGCAGATCATTTGAAGTCATACTGCATGGTACCCATTCCATGGGTCCCAACTCTCCAGGTTTAAGCGATTCTTCCTTCAGCTAAAACATGCATGGGAAACCCACAGTATGGTGCACCGTGTGACCGGGAAACGTTTTCAAATGCATCTCAGTTTTCGTCCCCTTTTACTCGGGTTCACAATTCCAGACCCTTTACTAACACTCTACACAATTGGAGAGTCAGTGCCTTTAACCTGATGTTTGGCACAGTTTGCAATTTCTGCGCAAGATGAACAGGAATAGGGAGAACCAATGAGAGACTAGCTGTAGGTGTCTGCACGGGCAAATTTAACGCTCATTTCCCACCAGGAAGAGGAATTAACCAAAGGCTCAGCATGCCGTGCCGGAACCAGATTAGGGCCTGAAGCAACCCTGCGAGTTTGCGGCCAGCTCACAAGAAAGCGATTTGAAGAAAGGAGCTCAGGGGCACTCTAATTCACAAACCTGCAGAGTTATAAGTGACAGCTATCATCCAAAAATATATTGAAGGAAGGCTGTGAAGAGGACTTGAAAGCGGGACAAAATTGCAGGAAAACGATTTCAGGGGGTAGACTGGAATTGCATTTAAAGCATAGGAAAAGAGGCAGTACGTCGACAATGATGCACTTGGCCAAAAAGGGCGTATGCGTTTTTTCCTGAATATATTCAGGAAAAAACGCATACGCCCTTTTTGGCCAACCAAGCAAGCATGTTAAAGAAATCTGCACTACAATGAAGTCTCACTGCCCCCCAGTCAAAAGGGCCATCTGAAAAAAGTGTAAAATCCAGAAAGGCAGCACAGGCCATGGAGAACAGGGAGCCTTGTTATGCTGATGGGCGGGATGTGAACTGCCAACAGCCACTCTGGAGAAGTGTATGGTGTTTCCTGAAACACGTAGGAAACAAAGCAACACAGCCTATGGCACTTCCACTTATGGTCCTATAGCTTAGGGAAGTTAAAATCAAAAACACACAGCCACCCCAAAGTTTGGGTCGGCTCTGTTTACAAGAACCTCGTCTACGGTACAAGTTAAATATCCCAGAAAGCGAAAATGGATAAAGAAGTTGTGGTACATACGTACAATGGAAAATCACTCAGCAATGAAATCTATGTCATCTGGCCCTTAGCGGCATAATGAGTGGATTTAGGTACAATGATTCTACGTGAAATAAGTCACACAGAAAAAGGAACATCATAAGATATCACTAATACATGGAATGAAACTTGGCTACACATGAACTGAATTACAAAACAGAAGAGGGTCTCCAAGTTAGAAAACCAACTGATGGTTGCTTATGGGGAAAGGTGAGTTGGGGTGCTGCATAAAACCAGAGATTTATATTAGCACAGTAACTGTTCCATAAACCAAATATGTAATAGAAAAGACCTACTCCTTGCTCAACGAAATGGAGTCAACACCCCATATTCAACGCCTAGGAATATACCTGACTAGTAAGGATCTTAAAACCCATGGATTTATATGTCTCCGTAAGAGAATCAAGCGTGTGTACAGCGGCCTAAACGCATCAGTGAAAATCCGATAAATCCCATTATCAAAATAAATTTCAAAAACAAAACACAATGACACTGAAATAGAGGGCAATTCTTAAATAATTCATTCAGGGCTTGTGATACAACCTGGATTTAGCACATCTTCAACCAGAGCTGGGTGAGACATAAGGCTGGACACTTCGGGCTGATAGCATTGGTGAGGTTCGGTGAGCAAATGCAGAACATTTGAAGTCATACTGCATGGTACCCATTCCATGGGTCCCAACTCTCCAGGTTTAAGGGATTCTTCCTTCAGCTAAAACATGCATGGGAAACCCAGAGTATGGTCCACCTTGTGATTTGGATTCGTTTTCAAATGCATCTCAGTTTTTTTCCCCTGGTACTAGGGTTCAATATTCCAGACCCGTCAATAACACTCTCCCCATATATATATTCAGGAAAAAACGCATAAGCCCTTTTTGGCCAACCAAGCAAGCGTGTAAAGAAAATCTGCACTACAATGAAGCCTCACTGCCCTCCGGTCAAAAGGGCCATCTGAAAAAAGTGTAAAATCCAGAAAGGCAGGACAGGCCATGGAGAACATGTAGCCTTGTTATGCTGATGGGCGGGATGTGAACCGCCAACAGCCACTCTGGAGAACTGTATGGTGTTTCCGGAAACACGTAGGAAACAAAGCAACACAGCCTATGGCACTTCCACTTATGGTCCTATAGCTTAGGGACATTAAAATGAAAAACACAGAGCCACCCCAAAGTTTGGGACGGCTCTGTTTACAAGAACCTCGTCTACGATACAAGTTAAATATCCCAGAAATCGAAATATGGATAAAGAAGATGTGGTACGTATGTACAATGGAATATCACTCAGCAATGATATCTATGTCATCAGGCCAGTAGTGGCATAATGAATGGATTCAGGTATGATGATTTTACGTGAAATAAGTCACACAGAAAAAGAAACATCATAAGTTATCACTAATACATGGAATGTAAACTTGGCTACACATGAACTGATCTACAAAACAGAACACAGTCTCAAATTTAGAAAACGAACTTACGCTTGCTTATGGGGAAAGGTGAGTTGGCGTGCTGCATAAAACCAGAGATTGAAATTAGCACAGATATCTTTCCATAAGCCAAATATATAATAGACAAGACCTACTCCTTGCTCAACGAAATGAACTCAACACCCCATATTCAACGCCTCGGAATATACCTGACAATAAGAATCTTAAAACCCATGGATTTATATGTCTCCGTAAGAGAATCAAGCGTGTGTACAGTGGCCTAAACGCAGCAGTGAAAATCGGATAACTTCCTTTATCAAAAAAAATTTCAAAAACAAAACACAATGACAGTGAAATAGAGAGCAATTCTTAAATAATTCATTCAGGGCTTGTGATGCAACCTGGATTTACCACATCTACACCCAGAGCTGGGTGAGACATAAGGCTGGACCCTTCGCGCTGATACCATTGGTGAGGCTCGGTGAGCAAATGCAGACCGTTTGAAGGCATACTGCATGGTACCCATTCCATGGGTCCCAACTCTCCAGGTTTAAGGGATTCTTCCTTCAGCTAAAACATGCATGAGAAACGCAGAGTATATTCCACCATGTGATTGCGAAACGTTTTCAAATGCATCTCAGTTTTTGTGCCCTGGTACTCGGGTTCACCATTCCAGACGCTTTACTAACACTCTCCCCACTTGGAGAGTCAATGCCTTTAACATCCTGTTCAGCACAGTTTGCAATTTCTGAGCAAGATGAACAGGAATAGGGAGAACCAATGAGAGACTAGCTGTAGGTGCCTGCACGGGCAAGTGTAACGACCATTTCCCACCAGGAAGAGGAATTAACCAAAGGGTCAGCGTGCCCTGCCAGAAACAGATTAGCGCCTGAAGCATTCCTGCGGTTTTCGGCCAGCTCACAAGAAAGCGAGTTGAAGAAAGGAGCTCAGGGGCACTCTAATTCACAAACCTGCAGAGTTATGAATGACAGCTATCGTCCAAAAATATATTGAAGTAAGTCTGCGAAGAGGACTGGAAAGGGGGGCAGCATTTGAGGAAAACTATTTCAGGGGGTAGACTGGAATTGCACTTAAAGCATAGGAAATGAGGCAGAATGTCGACAATGATGCACTTTGCCAAAAAGGGCGTATGCATTTTTTCCTGAATATATTCAGGAAAAAACGCATACACCCTTGATGGCCAACCAAGCAAGCCTGTAAAGGAAATCTGCACCAAGGGCAGAAAGCTGTTGGGGGGATGGTGGTGTGAAGAGTTGAGAGATTGGGATTGACATGTATACATTTATATGTATAAAATAGATAACCAATAAGAACCTGCTGTATAAAAAATAAGATTAAAAATTAAAAAAAATAAAATTAAAAAGTAAAACAGAAAAAATATTCTTCCCTCCACATACATGTATTTATATGAATAAATTATTTCTATGCTTATATTTGTAAATGCAAAAAAGAGGAATGAAATCTACCTTGAACCAAAAACGAAAAATAGAAAAAACAAACAGAATCCACAAGTTACACAGAGGAAAACCGTATCAGGACACTTGCTCCAGTTGTAAACAATTCTGAAGTTGGTCAGTGGTGGGGAATCATCTCCCATACAGCCAGCAGGCCCCACGCAACAAGCGTCCTCATTGCAAAGCTGGGGGACCGTGCTGAGGCATCTGTGAGTAAACGTGGTCCGAGCCCCAGGCCAGCTGCTGCTGAAATGTTCCCACCCTTCCCAGATAAAACACCTGAATATGTTCAAGGACTTGAAAGCCTAGAGGAAGGGCAATGGAGCCACACGAGTGATTGCATGCCAGCCAACTTGGTGCCTGCAGGCCAGCCAGGATGGTCCTGGCCCTGGGTGCTCTTCTGGAAGCTTTCCATTTCCCTGCCTGAGATACCCCTCCTGTCCCGGCCCCCACTGATTTCTTCCTTCCTCACGTCTGCCCAGGGAGAAATTCCAGCGCCAGGTATGGGTGACACATCCTCTTCTTTAGCAGGTGGCATCTTGACAACTGCTGCAGAAAGTCCAGCAGAGCCCCACTCACACTGGGCCACCCACAACGCCGTGACCTGTCACTCCCTCCCACCAGCCCAGCCCCGAGACTGCTGACAGGGCAGAGAAAATGGCGTCAGGCACAGCTGCAGGGGTTCTTGCTGCCTGGAGCGGTGTTTATATTGATCTCAAAACAGGCACACCTGGGGAGGGCTGGCCGGCATGGTCAGGCTGCCCAGGTCAGCCAATCATCACCCCTCAGGGTCTCACAGTTGCAGAAAATGGAACTTGCTGAATCGGCCAGGTCCAAGGAACAGGTGTGGGCTCTTGAGAGTCAGGATAGACAATGGGCTGCAGCTCTGGCTTGTATTCTAATCATTTTATCTGGCCCATGAGTGGGAGACAGCTTCAAGAAAACCCTGGCCTAATAAGAGGACCCCAGGAGTCAGGGAGAGGAGGGGTGGGTGGTGGGTGGTGGGTGGAGACAGAGGCCTGGTGCCCCGGGTGCAGTGGAAGTCTCTGGAAGACCAGGTGGTGGCAGGCCGTACAGAGTGATGCCCAGGGTCACAGACCTGTCGGAGTTGCTATTTGTTAGTTCAAGTCCTGCTCTGAGGTGCTCTGTGTCAGATCTGAGTGACAGGTGAGCTGAGAGTGCTCTGCAATGAGGGCAATGTGCACGGTTCCTGTGTGCCCTGCCCTGCCACAGTACCTGCAAGTGTAGCTCTGTATCCTGGGAGGGAGCTGACCACGAGAGCCCCATGGGCTGCAGGGGACCTGCCCAGGGAACCCCATATCCTGGGATGGGCCTGACCATGAGAGCCCCATGGGCTGGTGTGGAGGTGGGGTACCTGCCCAGGTGAGCTCCATATCCTGAGATTGGCCTGACCACGAGAGCCCCATGGGCTGCCAGGGGCCTGGTAAAGATGTCAGGATCGTCAGTGAAGCCACCGAGTATATACCTCCAGTAGTTCCTAATTCCTACACCCTGCTGGTCATTCTACCAACCACCAGGAGACGGTATTCTGTATTAGTCTTCAATGATGCCTTCTTTTGTATGCCATTAGTCCCAGAGTCACAAGAAATTTTGGCTTGTAAGTGGCAGGACTCAACATACAACTAAAACAATACATCCAGGCCGTCTTGCCCCAAGTGTTCAAAAATTCCCACACCATCTTTGGGGAAAGCTTAGCTAAAGACGTAAAAGTTCTACCTCTGGAAAAGGAAACACTCCTTCAATATGCTGACGACATTCTGATCACCAGCCCTACTAAGGAGGCCTCTGAACTACCAAGCCAATAAAGGATAGAAGTTGTCCAAGAAAAAGCTCAAATATCACAGACTACGGTGACCTGCCTGGGCTTCATTCTCACAGAAGGTCGGAGAAGCTCATCCCAGGAAAGGGAAGAAACAATTTACAGCCTTAACCCTTTCTAAAACTAGAAGACAGCTTAGGGGTTCCTGGGGAGGCCAGAGTTTGCTGCTTCTGGATCCCTAACTACAGTCTACTAGCTGGGCCTCTATATGAAACACTGAAAGGAAAAGATGATGATCCTTTTGAATAGAATCCAGAAGTGGCCTTTCAAGAATGGAAAGAGCAGTCAATTCAGACCCTTGCCCTGGAACTCCCTAATTTAGCTAAACCCTTTGACCTTTACATTCCTGGTGAAAGGTGAATTGCCATTGGAGTATTAGTGCAAAACCTGGGACCACTTGAAATGGAACAATGCAAGAATGCCATCCAGGTAGGATAAACTATAGTCACCAAGGGGCTTGGCCCACTGCAACATCTGGCCAACATACTGGCGGTATCTAAAAACCTGGAAATCAGCAGCTCAAAAGGCCACCTCCCTCCTAAGGGAAAAGGACCCCACGTGGTGTTCCTAACCCCCAACCATGCCCTGAAGTTGCAGGGTTTGCTCCGTGGGCACACTGACCTCCAGTGAGGAAGCCCTCCTACTCCAACATCCAGAGAGATATCCGGGGGCAACGGGGCACCATGACGACACATGTGACCATCACTTGACCTGGAGTTTCTCTCATAAAACAACAAGAGTGTGTCACAAAAGAGTAGACTACTGCTTGCAGGACTTACTGCACCCAGAGGGGAGGTAATAATCTTGGCAGGGGAACCGTATATCACGCTGTCACCATAGAAAAGCCTACAGACACCGTGATGATGGTGACCAGTAAGACCGGCTGGACTCCTGTTTACTTCAAAAGGCTGTTGACTCAGTGGCCATCATGGTCCTTCATCACAACTGACCCTGGACTGTCCGGGAGTTGAGCAGGCAGGGTCCTGACACCTGGTGCTGTTTTTACGTTAATTCAGAGGCCTAATTGAAGAAAGTGCAGACTACTAGTCAGAGCATCTAGGCTGGCAGAAACGGTCAGCCTAAAGTGTCTGAACAAATGTGTGGCGGGGTGAAAGTGGACCTCACAGCGTCACTGCACATTTCCTTCCCGGACCCTTAAAGGTCATTAGAATCTATAACACTTCCAATGCTCATGCTCAGGCAGATGAACAGGGAGGCTGGAGGCCTGGGGACAATCAACGTCACCTAGAGGCTGCTGGGGAGAAGTTCTGACCCTCGCCCACGGGTATAAGGGCTCCTAACTCAGCACTCAGCCGTTACAGAAGAAGGGTCTGCACCCTCAGCACTCCAAGAATGAGGAAGAGGACAAAAGGCAGAAGAGGGGTTTGTCCCAGGCAAAGCCCATTAAAAATCCCTGGGAGATAAAAATAGAATCTGGGCAATAAAATAAAGTCTAACCTTTTTTATCCTTTGTGCTTTGTCTAATTTCATGTGCTCCTAGGGTCCCGCATACAGAGGTTCCACACCCGGCACTTCAGACCAGATTTCCTAGTACAGAATGGCTGGGTCGACACATCAGGTCCTGGGGCCCAGTGCAGACTCCGCGATATAGAGCCTGAGCTGCAGCCAACAGGGCCCTCGAGAGCTCTGCCCCCTCCCTCCCACTGAATCTGACAGGATCTCTACACAGCAGCCCAGCCCACAGCCCACGGGGTAGCACATGCTCTCACCTCTCCATTCTCTGATCAAAATATAAAGTTTCCTTTGCTTCTGAACCAAACTCAGTCTCGATCTTTTGGCTCCAATGACACTGGGCATGGGGACACTTGTTGGGGTCCACTCTGGAGGATCAGTAACAGAAATTGAGAACGTTGTAACTTCAATGAACAGATGTGTGAGCCAAACTATAATTAACATAGAACAGTGTATAAGGCTCGGGTAAAATAAGATGTTTCTAACACTTCCATTTGATATTTCCATCACTTTATTATAAGCAAGTTCAGTGAAAAGGTTTGTCTTATTTGTCAGGTCAATATTAGAGAAGCGAAGTGATTTCTTTCCAAGGATGTACATCTAATAATCTTGGTTAAATCTTCAATCTTGTTTTAAATGCTTTTCCATTGAAAATGATACCTCTCATTCAGCTCCCCCATTTCTGAGAAGTATAAAATCTTATAATTTATTATTACCAAAGTGGAAAGGTGGGAGGAGGGATAAATTAACAGTTTGGGATTAACACATACACACTGCTATGTATAAAATAGATCGTCAACAAGGAACTACTCTATAGCACAGGGAACTACACTCAATATTTTGCAATAACCTATAAGGGGAAATAATCTGAAAAAGAATAGATATTTTTATTGACATCATCTATCAATGACAGTTAAAATGGAACCTAAGGGAAGCCGGTGGTCAGTGCTTCTGACCCTGAAGACTTCAATCATCTAAAGTTTGGACTCTGCCTACTTCCCAAGGCCCTTAATGAACATATGTGTAGCCGTAGCTTAAAAAATTCCCCAGTTTGGGTAGCGGAGAGACACTGATTTTGAAAAATCCCTGGTGTTCTCCTCACATGAACGGGACACTTCCTACAGCTAAAACATGCCTGTCACACCCAGAGGATGGTATATCGTCTGATCGGGAAGAGTTTGGAAAAGGCATCTCATCTCCTCATCTCCTGGTGCTCGGGTTCACCACTCCGGCGTCTTTACTAACAGTCTCCCCACTTGGAGATGTCAGCACTGTCAACATCCTGTTGCACACAGTTTGGAATTTGTCCAAGGATGAAGCAGAAGGAGGAGGAACAATGAGAGACAAGTCCTAGGTTTTCGGACAGACATATGTCACTCTAATTTCCAATCAGGAAGACGAATTGACCAAAGGCTAGGGTTGCCCATGGAAACAGAATAGGGCTTGAGGAAATCCCGCTGCTTTGTGGCCAGTTCCCATAAACACAAGTTGAAAAATGGAACTCAGGGACACTAAAATTCACGAAACTGCAGAGTTGAAAATATCTATCACTGAAAAATGTCTTGAGGAAAGTCAGAGAAAAGGACTTGTAAGCAACGGAGAATGGCAGGAAAGGGATTGGATGAGGTAGAAAGGACTCGCCATTAAGCACAAGAAAAGGGGCTGAACATTGCCAACATTGCAGTTGGCCAAAAAGGGTGTATGCATCTTTTTCTGTATATATTCAAGAAAAGGGCATACACTTTTTTAGCCAACCAAACAGGTGGGCACTGGAAATCAATACTACAAAACATATCACTTCGCATCAGTCAGAAGAGCCTTCCTCATAAAGTGTAAACACCAGAAATGCAGGACAGGGCAAGGAGAAAAGGGAGCCCTGTGAGGCTTATAGTGGAAATGTATATTGCCAACGGTCACTCTGGAAAAGTGTATTGTGATTACTAAAGCATCTAAAAAATGAGCTACAGAGCACAGGGCACTTGCACTCATGGACGTATATCTTGGGAAAAAGAAAAATCGAGAGGACACAGGCACCCCAATGTTTACCGCCTCTCTGTTTAATATATCCTCGATTAGGATATAATTTATATGTCTCTGGAGGGAAAAAATGGACAGAGGTGTGGCACTTATGTAGAGTGGAATATTACTCAGCCTGAAAATCAATGAAACATGGCCAGTTGTAACAACCCCAGAGGAGTTACGTATGATCATTTGAAGTCACATAATTCAAAAAGACAAAGACATACGATATTACTAATACATGGAATGTAAACGTGGCTACAAATGAACTGAATTACAAAAGAGAACGGGGTCTCAAATTTAGAAAACCAACTTATGCTTGCTTAAGGATCAAGGAGAGTTGGGGTGCTGCATAAAACCAGAGATTGAAATTAGCACAGATACCGTTCCATAAGCCAAATATGTAATAGAAAAAACCTACTTCCTGGTCAACGAAATGGACTCAACACCCCATATTCAGTGCCTAGGAATATACAGGATGAGTAAGAGTCTTAATACCTATGGATTTATATGTCTCCATAAGAGAATCAAGCGTGTGTACAGTGACAAAAATGCAGCAGTGAAAATCAGCTAAATCCCATTATCAAAATAAATTTCAAAAACAAAAAAAATGACAGTGAAATAGAGAGCAATTCTTAAATAGTTCATTCAGGGCTTGTGATGCAACCTGGATTTACCTCATCTACACCCAGAGCTGAGTGAGACATAAGGTTGGACACTTCGGGCTGACAGCATGGATGAGGTTCGATGAGCAAATGCAGACCGTTTGTAGTCATACTGCATAGTACCCATTCCATGGGTCCCAACTCTCCAGGTTTAAGGGATTCTTCCTTCAGCTAAAACATGCATGGGAAACCCACAGTATGGTGCACCGTGTGACCGGAAAACGTTTTCAAATGAATCTCAGTTTTCATCCCCTTTTACTCGGGTTCACCATTCCAGACCCTTCACTAAAACTCTCCCCACTTGGAGAGTCAGTGCCTTTAACCTCCTGTTTGGCACAGTTTGCAATTTCTGCGCAAGATGTACAGGAATAGGGAGAACCAATGAGAGACTAGCTGTAGGTGTCTGCAGGGGCAAATTTAACGCTCATTTCCCACCAGGAAGAGGAATTAACCAAAGGCACAGCATGCCGTTCCGGAATCAGATTAGGGCCTGAAGCAATCCTCCGGGTTTGTGGCCAGCTCACAAGAAAGCGATTTGAAGAAAGGAGCTCAGGGGCACTGTAATTCACAAACCTGCAGAGTTATGAATGACAGCTATCGTCCAAAAATATATTGAAGGAAGGCTGCGAAGAGGACTTGAAAGCGGGGCAGAATTGCAGGAAAACGATTTCAGGGGGTAGACTGGAATTGCATTTAAAGCATACGAAAAGAGGCAGAACGTCGTCAGTGATGCACTTGGCCAAAAAGGGGGTATACGTATTTTCCTGAATATATTCAGGAAAAAACGCATATGCCCTTTTTGGCCAACAAAGCAAGCATGTTAAAGAAATCTGCACTACAGTGAAGTCTCACTGCCCCCCAGTCAAAAGGGCCATCTGAAAAAAGTGTAAAATTCAGAAAGGAAGCACAGGCCATGGAGAATAGGGAGCCTTGTTATGCTGATGGGCGGGATGTAAATTGCCAAGAGCCACTCTGGAGAAGTGTATGGTGTTTCCTCAAACACCTAAAAAACAAAGCAACGGAGCCTACAGCACTTCCACTTATGGTCCTATAGCTTAGGGAATTTAAAATCAGAAACACACAGCCACCCCAATGTTTCAGACGGCTCTGTTTAAAAGAATCTCGTCTACGGTACAAGTTAAATATCGCAGAAAGCAAAAAATGGATAAAGAAGTGGTGGTACGTACGTACAATGGAATATCAATCTCCAATGAAATCTATGTCAACAGGCCCGTCGCGGCATAATGAGTGGATTCAGGTACGATGATTCTAAGTGAAATAAGTCACACAGAAAATGAAACATCATAAGATATCACTAATATACGGAATGTAAACTTGGCTACACATGAACAGAATTACAAAACAGAACAGGGTCTCAAATTTAGAAAACCAACTTATGTTTGCTTAAGGGGAAAGGTGAGTTGGGGTGCTGTATAAAACCAGAGATAGAAATTAGCACAGATACCATTCCATATGTCAAATATATAATAGTCAAGACCTACAATTTCTCAACGAGATGGACTAAACACACTATATTCAAAGCCTAGCAATACACCTGACTAGTAAGAATCTTCAAACCCATAGATTTATATGTCTCCATAAGAGAATCAAGCGTGTGTACAGCTGCATGAAGGCAGCAGAAAAAATCCGATAAACCCTATTATCAAAATGAATTACAAAAACAAAACACAATGACAATGAAATAGAGAGCAATTCTTAAATAATTCAATCAGGGCTTGTGATGCAACCTGGATTTACCTCAACTAAACGCAGAGCTGAGTGAGACATAAGGTTGGACACTTCAGGCTGATAGCATTGGTGAGGCTCGATGAGCAAATGCAGACCATTTGAAGTCATACTGCATGGTACCCATTCCATGGGTCCCAAGTCTCCAGGTTTAAGCGATTCTTCCTTCAGCTAAAACATGCATGGGAAACCCACATTATGGTGCACTGTGTGACCGGGAAACGTTTTCAAATGCATCTCAGTTTTTGTCCCCTTTTACTTGGGTTCACAATTCCAGATCCTTTACTAACACTCTCCCCACTTGGAGAGTCAGTGCCTTTAACCTGCTGATTGGCACAGTTTGCAATTTCTGCGCAAGATGAACAGGAATAGGGAGAACCAATGAGAGACTAGCTGTAGGTGTCTGCACGGGCAAATTTAACGCTCATTTCCAATCAGGAAGAGGAATTAACCAAACGCTAAGCATGCCATGCCGGAACCATATTAGGGCCTGAAGCAATCCTGCGGGTTTGCGGCCAGCTCACAGGAAAGCGATTTGAAGAAAGGAGCTCAGGGGCACTGTAATTCACACAACTGCAGAGATATAAATGACAGCTATCGTCAAAAAATATATTGAAGGAAGGCTGCGAAGAGGACTTGAAAGCGGGGCAGAATTGCAGGAAAACGATTTCAGGGGGTAGACAGCAATTGCATTTAAAGTATAGGAAAAGAGGCAGAACGTCAAAAATGATGCACTTGGCCAAAAAGGGCGTATGCGTTTTTTCCTGAGGAAAAAACGCATACGCCCTTTTTGGCCAACCAAGCAAGCATGGTAAAGAAATCTGCACTACAATGAAGTCTCACTGCCCCCTGGTCAAAAGGGGCATCTGAAAAAAGTGTAAAATCCAGAAATGAAGCACAGGCCATGGAGAACACGGAGCCTTGTTATGCTGATGGGTGGGATGTAAATTGCCAACAGCCATTCTGGAGAAGTGTACGGTGTTTCCTGAAACACCTAAAAAACAAAGCAACGGAGCCTACGGCAATTCCACTTATGGTCCTATAGCTTAGGGAAATTAAAATCAAAAACACACAGCCACCCCAAAGTTTCAGACGGCTCTGTTTACAAGAACCTCATCTACGGTACAAGTTAAATTTCCCAGAAAGCGAAAAATGGATAAAGAAGTTGTGGTACGTACGTACAATGGAATATCACTCACCAATGAATTCTATGTCATCAAGCCCGTCGCGGCATAAGGAGTGGTTTCAGGTACAATGATTCTAAGTGAAATAAGTCACACAGGAAATGAAACATCATAAGATATCACTAATACACGGAATGTAATCTTGGCTACACATGAACTGAATTACAAAACAGAACAGGTTCTCAAATTTAGAAAACCAACTTATGTTTGCTTAAGGGGAAAGGTGAGTTGGGGTGCTGTATAAAACCAGAGATAGAAATTAGCACAGATACCATTCCATACGTCAAATATGTAATAGTCAAGACCTACCCGTTGCTCAACGAAATGGGCTAAACACCCTATATTCAACGCCTAGGAATACACCTGACTAGTAAGAATCTTCAAACTCATGGATTTATATGTCTCCATAAGAGAATCAAGCATGTGTACAGCTGCATGAAGGCAGCAGAGAAAATCCGATAAATCCCATTATCAAAATGAATTACAAAAACAAAACACAATGCCAGTGAAATAGAGAGCAAATCTTAAATAATTCATTCAGGGCTTGTGATGCAACCTGGATTTACCTCATCTACACCCAGAGCTGAGTGAGACATAAGGTTGGACACTTCGGGCTGATAGCATTGGTGAGGTTCGATGAGCAAATGCAGACCCTTTGAAGTCATACTGGATGGTACCCATTCCATGGGTCCCAACTGTCCAGGTTTAAGCGATTCTTCCTTCAGATAAAACATGCATGGGAAACCCACAGTATGGTGCACCGTGTGACCGGGAAACTTTATCAAATACATCTCAGTTTTCGCCCCCTTTTACTCGGGTTCACAATTCCAGACCCTTTACTAACACACACCCCACTTGGAGAGTCAGTGCCTTTAACCTGCTGTTTGGCACAGTTTGCAATTTCTGCGCAAGACTAGGGAGAAACAATGAGAGACTAGCTGTAGGTGTCTGCACGGGCAAAATTAATGCTCATTTCCCACCAGGAAGAGGAATTAACCAAACGCTCAGCATCCGTGCCAGAACCAGATTAGGGCCTGAAGCAATCCTGCGGGTTTGCGGACAGCTCACAAGAAAGCGATTTGAAGAAAGGAGCTCAGGGTCACTGTAATACACAAACCTGCAGAGTTATAAATGACAGCTATCGTCCAAAAATATATTGAAGGAAGGCTGCGAAGAGGACTTGAAAGTGGGGCAGAATTGCAGGAAAACGATTTCAAGGGGTAGACTGGAATTGCATTTAAAGCATAGGAAAAGAGGCAGAACGTCGACAATGATGCACTTGGCTAAAATGGGCGTATGCGTTTTTTTCCTGAATATATTCAGGAAAAAACGCATATGCGCTTTTTGGCCAACCAAGCAAGCATGATAAGGAAATCTGCACTACAATGAAGTCTCACTGCCCCCCGGTCAAAAGGGCCATCTGAAAAAAGTGTAAAATCCAGAAAGGCAGCACAGGCCATGGAGAACAGGGAGCATTGTTATGCTGATGGGTGGGATGAAAATTGCCAACAGCCACTCTGGAGAAGTGTATGGTGTTTCCTGAAACACCTAAAAAACAAAGCAACGGAGCCTACGGCACTTCCACTTATGGTCCTATAGATTAGGGAAATTAAACTCAAAAACACACAGCCACCCCAAAGTTTCAGACGGCTCTCTTCACAAGAACCTCGTCTACGGTACAAGTTAAATATCCCAGAAAGCGAAAAATGGATAAAGAACTTGTGGTACGTACGTACAATGGAATATTACTCAACAATGAAATCTATGTCATCAGGCCCGTCGTGGCATAATGAGTGGATTCAGGTACGATGATTCTAAGTGAAATAAGTCACACAGAAAATGAAACATCATAAGATATCACTAATACACGGAATGTAATCTGGGCTACACATGAACTGAATTACAAAACAGAACAGGGTCTCAAATTTAGAAAACCAACTTATGTTTGCTTAAGGGGAAAGGTGAGTTGGGGTGCTGCATAAAACCAGAGATAGAAATTAGCAGAGATACCATTCCATAAGTCAAATATGTAATAGTCAAGACCTACCCCTTGCTCAACGAAATGGGCTAAACACCCTCTATTCAACGCCTAGGAATACACCTCAGTAGTAAGAATCTTCAAACCCATGGATTTATATGTCTCCATAAGAGAATCAAGCGTGTGTACAGCTGCATGAAGGCAGCAGAGAAAATCCGATAAATCCCATTATCAAAATGAATTAAATAACAAAACACAATGACAGTGAAATAGAGAGCAATTCTTAAATAATTCATTCAGGGCTTGTGATGCAACCTGGATTTACCTCATCTACACCGAGAGCTCAGTGAGACAAAAGGTTGGACACTTCGGGCTGATAGCATTAGTGAGGTTCGATGAGCAAATGCAGACCCTTTGAAGTCATACTTCATGGGACCCATTCCATGGGTCCCAACTCTCCAGGTTTAAGCGATTCTTCCTTCAGCTAAAACATACATGGGAAACCCACAGTATGGTGCACCGTGTGACCGGGAAACGTTTTCAAATGCATCTCAGTTTTCGGCCCCTTTTACTCAGGTTCACCATTCCAGACCCTTTACTAACAATCTCCCCACTTGCAGAGTCAGTGCCTTTAACCTGCTGTTTGGCACAGTTTGCAATTTCTGCGCAAGATGAACAGGAATGGGGAGAACCAATGAGAGACTAGCTGTAGGTGTCTGCACGGGCAAATTTAACGCTCATTTCCCACCAGGAAGAGGAATTAACCAAAGGCTCAGCATGCCGTGCCGGAACCAGATTAGGGCCTGAATCAATCCTTCGGGTTTGCGGCCAGCTCACAAGAAAACGATTTGAAGAAAGGAGCTCAGGGGCACTCTAATTCACAAACCTGCAGAGTTATAAATGACAGCTATCGTCCAAAAATATATTGAAGGAAGGCTGCGAAGAGGATTTGAAAGCGGGGCAGAATTGCAGGAAAACGATTTCAGGGGGTAGACTGGAATTGCATTTAAAGAATAGGAAAAGAGGCAGAACGTCGACAATGATGCACTTGGCCAAAAATTGCGTATGCGTTTTTTCCTGAATATATTCAGGAAAAAAAGCATACGCACTTTTTGGCCAACCAAGCAAGCATGGTAAAGAAATCTGCACTAAAATGAAGTCTCACTGCCCCCAGGTCAAAAGGGCCATCTGAAAAAAGTGTAAAATCCAGAAATGCAGCACAGGCCATGGAGAACAGGGAGCCTTGTTATGCAGATGGGTGGGATGTAAGTTGCCAACAGCCACTCTGGAGAAGTGTATCGTGAATCCTGACACCTAAAAAACTAAGCAACGGAGCCTACGGCAATTCCACTTATGGTCCTATAGCTTAGGGAAATTAAAATCAAAAACAAACCGCCACCCCAAAGTTTCAGACGGCTCTGTTTACAAGAACCTCGTCTACGGTACAAGTTAAATATCCCAGAAAGCGAAAAATGGATACAGAAATTGTGGTACGTACGTACAATGGAATATCACGCACCAATGAAATCTGTGTCATCAGGCCCGTCGTGGCACAATGAGTGGATTCAGGTACGATGATTCTAAGTGAAATAAGTCACACAGAAAATGAAACATCATAAGATATCACTAATACACCTAATGTAATCTTGGCTACACATGAACTGAATTACAAAACAGAACAGGGTCTCAAGCTTAGAAAACCAACTTATGTTTGCTTAAGGGGAAAGGTGAGTTGGGGTGCTGCATAAAACCAGAGATAGAAATTAGCAGAGATACCATTCCATAAGTCAAATATGTAATAGTCAAGACCTACCCCTTGCTCAACGAAATGGGCTAAACACCCTATTTTCAACGCCTAGGAATACACCTGACTAGTAAGAATCTTCAAACCCATGGATTTATATGTCTCCATAAGAGAATCAAGCGTGTGTACAGCTGCATGAAGGCAGCAGAGAAAATCCGATAAATCCCATTATCAAAATGAATTACAAAAACAAAACACAATGACAGTGAAATAGAGAGCAATTCTTAAATAATTCATTCAGGGCTTGTGATGCAACCTGGATTTACCTCATCTAAACCCAGAGCTGAGTGAGACATAAGGTTGGACACTTCGCGCTGATAGCATTGGTGAGGTACAATGAGCAAATGCAGACTATTTGAAGTCATACTGCATGGTACCCATTCCATGGGTCCCAACTCTCCAGGTTGAAGTGATTCTTCCTTCAGCTATAGCATGCATGGGAAACCCACAGAATGGTGCACCGTGTGACCGGGAAACGTTTACAAATGCATCTCAGTTTTGTCCCCTTTTATTCGGGTTCAGAATTCCAGACCCTTTACTAACACTCTCCCCACTAGGAGAGTCAGTGCCTTTAACCTGCTGTTTGGCACAGTTTGCAATTTCTGTGCAAGATGAACAGGAATAGGGAGAACCAATGAGAGACTAGCTGTAGGTGTCTGCACGGGCAAATTTAACGCTCATTTCCCACCAGGAAGAGGAATTAACCAAAGGCTCAGCATGCCGTGCCGGAACCAGATTAGGGCCTGAAGCAATCCTGCGGGTTTGTGGCCAGCTCAAAAGAAAGCGATTTGAAGAAAGGAGCTCAGGGTCACTGTAATACACAAACCTGCAGAGTTATAAATGACAGCTATCGTCCAAAAATATATTGAAGGAAGGCTGGAAGAGGACTTGAAAGCGGGGCAGAATTGCAGGAAAACGATTTCAGGGGGTAGACTGGAATTGCATTTAAAGCATAGGAAAAGAGGCAGAACGTCGACAATGATTCACTTGGCTAAAAAGGGCGTATGCGTTTTTTCCTGAGTATATTCAGGAAAAAACACATACGCCCTTTTTGGCCAACCGAGCAAGCATATTAAAGAAATCTGCAATACAATGAAGTCTCACTGCCCCTGGTCAAAAGGGCCATCTGAAAAAAGTGTAAAATCCAGAAATGCAGCACAGGCCATGGAGAACAGGGAGCCTTGTTATGCTGATGGGTGGGATATAAATTGCAAAAAGCCACTCTGGAGAAGTGTATGGTGTTTCCTGAAACACCTAAAAAACAAAGCAATGGAGCTTACGGCACTTCCACTTATGGTCCTATAGCTTAGGGAAATTAAAATCAAAAACACACAGCCACCCCAAAGTTTCAGACGGCTCTGTTTACAAGAACCTCTTCTACGGTACAAGTTAAATATCCAAAAAAGCGAAAAATGGATAAAGAAGTTGTGGTACGTACGTACAATGGAATATCACTCACCAATGAAATCTATGTCATCAGGCCCGTCGTGGCATAAGGAGTGGTTTCAGGTACAATGATTCTAAGTGAAATAAGTCACACAGAAAATGAAACATCATAAGATATCACTAATACACGGAATGTAATTTTGGCTACACATGAACTGAATTACAAAACAGAACAGGTTCTCAAATTTAGAAAACCAACTTATGTTTGCTTAAGGGGAAAGGTGAGTTGGGGTGCTGCATAAAACCAGAGATAGAAATTAGCACAGATACCATTCCATACGTCAAATATGTAATAGTCAAGACCTACCCGTTGCTCAACGAAATGGGCTAAACACCCTATATTCAACGCCTAGGAATACACCTGACTAGTAAGCATCTTCAAACTCATGGATTTATATGTCTCCATAAGAGAATCAAGCGTGTGTACAGCTGCATGAAGGCAGCAGAGAAAATCCGATAAATCCCATTATCAAAATGAATTACAAAAACAAAACACAATGCCAGTGAAAGAGAGAGCAATTCTTACATAATTCATTCAGGGCTTGTGATGCAACCTGGATTTACCTCATCTACACCCAGAGCTGAGTGAGACATAAGGTTGGACACTTCGGACTGATACCATTGGTGAGGTTCGAGGAGCAAATGCAGACCCTTTGAAGTCCTACTTCATGGGACCCATTTCATGGGTCCCAAGTCTCCAGGTTTAAGCGATTCTTCCTTCAGCTAAAACATGCATGGGAATCCCACTGTATGGTGCACCATGTGACCGGGAAACGTTTTCAAATGCATCTCAGTTTTCGTCCCCTTTTACTCGGGTTCACAATTCCAGACCCTTTACTAACACTCTCCCCACTTGGAGAGTCAGTGCCTTTAACCTGCTGTTTGGCACAGTTTGCAATTTCTGCGCAAGATGAACAGGAATAGGGAGAACCAATGAGAGACTAGCTGTAGGTGTCTGCACGGGCAAATTTAACGCTCATTTCCCACCAGGAAGAGGAATTAACCAAAGGCTCAGCATGCCGTGCCGGAACCAGATTAGGGCCTGAAGCAATACTGCGGGTTTGTGGCCAGCTCAAAAGAAAGCGATTTGAAGAAAGGAGCTCAGGGTCACTGTAATACACAAACCTGCAGAGTTATAAATGACAGCTATCGTCCAAAAATATATTGAAGGAAGGCTGGAAGAGGACATGAAAGCGGGGCAGAATTGCAGGAAATTGATTTCAGGGGGTAGACTGGAATTGCATTTAAAGCATAGGAAAAGAGGCAGAACGTCGACAATGATGCACTTGGCCAAAAAGGGCGTATGCGTTTTTTCCTGAATATATTCAGGAAAAAACGCATAAGCTCTTTTTGGCCAACCAAGCAAGCATGTTAAAGAAATCTGCACTACAATGAAGTCTCACTGCCCCCCGGTCAAAAGGGCCATCTGAAAAAAGTGTAAAATCCAGAAATGCAGAACAGGCTATGGAGAACAGGGAGCCTTGTTATGCTGATGGGTGGGATGTAAATTGCCAACAGCCACTCTGGAGAAGTGTATGGTGTTTCCTGAAACACCTAAAAAACAAAGCAACGGAGCCTACGGCACTTCCACTCATGGTCCTATAGCTTAGGGAAATTAAAATCAAAAACACAGAGCCACCCCAAAGTTTGGGACGGCTCTGTTTACAAGAAACTCGTCTACGGTACAAGTTAAATATCCCAGAAAGCGAAAAATGGATAAAGAAGTTGTGGTACGTACGTACAATGGAATATCACTCACCAATGAAGTCTATGTCATCTGGCACGTCCTGGCATAATGAGTGGATTCAGGTACGATGATTCTAAGTGAAATAAGTCACACAGAAAATGAAACATCATAAGATATCACTAATACACGGAATGTAATCTTGGCTACACATGAACTGAATTACAAAACAGAACAGGGTCTCAAATTTAGAAAACCAACTTATGTTTGCGTAAGGGGAAAGGTGAGTTGGGGTGCTGCATAAAACCAGAGTTAGAAATTAGCACAGATACCATTCCATACGTCAAATATGTAATAGTCAAGACCTACACCTTGCTCAACGAAATGGGCTAAACACCCTATATTCAACGCCTAGGAATACACCTGACTAGTAAGAATCTTAAAACCCATGGATTTATATGTCTCCATAAGAGAATCAAGCGTGTGTACAGCTGCATGAAGGCAGCAGAGAAAATCCGATAAATCCTATTATCAAAATGAATTACAAAAACAAAACACAATGACAGTGAAATAGAGAGCAATTGTTAAATAATTCATTCAGGGCTTGTGATGCAACCTGGATTTACCTCATCTACACCCAGAGCTGAGTGAGACATAAGGTTGGACTCTTCGGGCTGATGGCATTGGTGAGGTCCGATGAGCAAATGCAGACCATTTGAAGTCATACTGCATGGTACCCATTCCATGGGTCCCAAATCTCCAGGATTAAGCGATACTTCCTTCAGTTAAAACATGCATGGGAAACCCAAAATATGGTGCACCGTGTGACCGGGAAACGTTTTCAAATGCATCTCAGTTTTCTTCCCCTTTTACTCGGGTTCACAATTCCAGACCCTTTACTAACACTCTCCCCACATGGAGAGTCAGTGCCTTGAACCTGCAGTTTGGCACCGTTTGCAATTTCTCCGCAAGATGAACTGGAATAGAGAGAGCCAATGAGAGACTAGCTGTAGGTGTCTGCACGGGCAAATTTAACGCTCATTTCCCACCAGGAAGAGGAATTAAACAAAGGATCAGCATGCCGTGCCAGAACCAGGTTAGGGCCTGAAGCAATCCTGCGGGTTTGCGGCCAGCTCACAAGAAAGCGATTTGAAGAAAGGAGCTCAGGGGCACTCTAATTCACAAACCCTCAGAGTTATAAATGACAGCTATCGTCCAAAAATATATTGAAGGAAGGCTGCGAAGAGGACTTGAAAACGGGACAGAATTGCAGGAAAACGATTTCACGCGGTAGACTGGAATTGCATTTAAAGCATAGGAAAAGAGGCAGAACGTCGACAATGATGCACTTGGCCAAAAAGGGCCTATGCGTTTTTTTCCTGAATATATTCAGGAAAAAACGCATACGCACTTTTTGGCCAACCAAGCAAGCATGTTAAAGAAATCTGCACTACAATGATGTCTCACTGCCCCCAGGTCAAAAGGGCCATCTGAAAAATGTGTAAAATCCAGAAATGCAGCACAGGCCATGGAGAACAGGGAGCCTTGTTATGCTGATGGGTGGGATGTAAATTGCCAAGAGCCACTCTGGAGAAGTGTATGGTGTTTCCTGAAACACCAAAAAAACAAAGCAACGGAGCCTACAGCACTTCCACTTATGGTCCTATAGCTTAGGGAAATTAAAATCAAAAACACACAGCCACCCCAGTTTCAGACGGCTCTGTTTACAAGAACCTCATCTATGGTATAAGTTAAATATCCCAGAAAGCGAAAAATGGATAAAGAAATTGTGGTACGTACGTACAATGGAATATCACTCACCAATGACATCTATGTCATCAGGCCAGTCATGGCATAATGAGTGGTTTCATGTACAATGATTCTAAGTGAAATAAGTCACACAGAAAATGAAACATCATAAGATATCACTAATACACGGAATGTAATCTTGGCTACACATGAACTGAATTACAAAACAGAACAGGGTCTCAAATTTAGAAAACCAACTTATGTTTGCTTAAGGGGTAAGGTGAGTTGGGGTGCTGCATAAAACCAGAGATAGAAATTAGCACAGATACCATTCCATACGTCAAATATGTAATAGTCAATACCTACCCCTTGCTCAACGAAATGGGCTAAACACCCTATATTCAACGCCTAGTTATACACCTGACTAGTAAGAATCTTCAAACCCATGGATTTATATGTCTCCATAAGAGAATCAAGCCTGTGTACAGCTGCATGAATGCAGCAGAGAAAATCCGATAAATCCCATTATCAAAATGAATTACACAAACGAAACACAATGACAGTGAAATAGAGAGCAATTCTTAAATAATTCATTCAGGGCTTGTGATGTAACCTTGATTTACCTCATCTACACCCAGAGCTGAGTGAGACATAAGCTTGGACACTTCGGGCTGATAGCATTGGTGAGGTTCGATGAGCAAATGCAGACCCTTTGAAGTCATACTGCATGGTACCCATTCCATGGATCCCAACTCTCCAGGTTTAAGCGATTCTTCCTTCAGATAAAACATGCATGGGAAACCCACAGTAGGTTGCACCGTGTGACCGGGAAACGTTTTCAAATGCATCTCAGTTTTCGCCCCCTTTTACTCGGGTTCACAATTCCAGACCCTTTATTAAACTCTCCCCACTTGGAGAGTCAGTGCCTTTAACCTGCTGTTTGGCACAGGTTGCAATTTCTGCGCAAGATGAACAGGAATAGGGAGAACCAATGAGTGACTAGCTGTACGTGTCTGCACGGGCAAATTTAACGCTCATTTCCCACCAGGAAGAGGAATTAACCAAACACTCACCATGCCGTACCAGAAAGAGATTAGGGCCTGAAGCAATCCTGCGGGTTTGCGGCCAGCACTCAAGAAAGCGATTTGAAGAAAGGAGCTCAGGGGCACTGTAATTCACAAACCTGCAGAGTTATAAATGACAGCTATCGTCCAAAAATATATTGAAGGAAGGCTGCGAAGAGGACTTGAAAGCGGGGCAGAATTGCAGGAAAACGATTTCAGGGGGTAGACTGGAATTGCATTTAAAACATAGGAAAAGAGGCAGAACATCGACAATGATGCACTTGGCCAAAAAGGGCGTATGCGTTTTTTCCTGAATATATTCAGGAAAAACGCATACGCACTTTTTGGCCAACCAAGCAAGCATGTTAAAGAAATCTGCACTACAATGAAGTCTCACTGCCCCCCGTCAAAAGGGCCATCTGAAAAAAGTGGAAAATCCAGAAATGCAGCACAGGCCATGGAGAACAGGGAGCCTTGTTATGCTGATGGGTGGGATGTAAATTGCCAAGAGCCACTCTGGAGAAGTGTATGGTGTTTCCTGAAACACCAAAAAAACAAAGCAACGGAGCCTACAGCACTTCCACTTATGGTCCTATAGCTTAGGGAAATTAAAATCAAAAACACACAGCCACCCCAGTTTCAGACGGCTCTGTTTACAAGAACCTCATCTATGGTATAAGTTAAATATCCCAGAAAGCGAAAAATGGATAAAGAAATTGTGGTACGTACGTACAATGGAATATCACTCACCAATGACATCTATGTCATCAGGCCAGTCATGGCATAATGAGTGGTTTCATGTACAATGATTCTAAGTGAAATAAGTCACACAGAAAATGAAACATCATAAGATATCACTAATACACGGAATGTAATCTTGGCTACACATGAACTGAATTACAAAACAGAACAGGGTCTCAAATTTAGAAAACCAACTTATGCTTGCTTAAGGGGTAAGGTGAGTTGGGGTGCTGCATAAAACCAGAGATAGAAATTAGCACAGATACCATTCCATACGTCAAATATGTAATAGTCAATACCTACTCCTTGCTCAACGAAATGGGCTAAACACCCTATATTCAACGCCTAGTTATA
This sequence comes from Delphinapterus leucas, assembly GCF_059928025.1. Classification (NCBI taxonomy): domain Eukaryota; kingdom Metazoa; phylum Chordata; class Mammalia; order Artiodactyla; family Monodontidae; genus Delphinapterus; species Delphinapterus leucas. The sequence goes on along the minus strand of NC_143135.1, from coordinate 115,470,218 downwards.
CACCTGACTAGTAAGAATCTTCAAACCCATGGATTTATATGTCTCCATAAGAGAATCAAGCCTGTGTACAGCTGCATGAATGCAGCAGAGAAAATCCGATAAATCCCATTATCAAAATGAATTACACAAACGAAACACAATGACAGTGAAATAGAGAGCAATTCTTAAATAATTCATTCAGGGCTTGTGATGTAACCTTGATTTACCTCATCTACACCCAGAGCTGAGTGAGACATAAGGTTGGACTCTTCGGGCTGATAGCATTGGTGAGGTTCGATGAGCAAATGCAGACCATTTGAAGTCATACTGCATGATACCCATTCCATGGGTCCCAACTCTCCAGGTTTAAGCGATTCTTCCTTCAGCTAAAACATGCATGGGAAACCCAAAATATGGTGCACCGTGTGACCGGGAAACGTTTTCAAATGCATCTCAGTTTTCGCCCCTTTTACTCGGGTTCACATTTCCAGACCCTTTACTAACACTCTCCCCACTTGGAGAGTCAGTGCCTTTAACCTGCTGTTTGGCACAGTTTGCAATTTCTGCGCAAGACTAGGGAGAACCAATGAGAGACTAGCTGTAGGTGTCTGCACGGGCAAAATTAATGCTCATTTCCCACCAGGAAGAGGAAGTAACCAAACGCTCAGCATGCCGTGCCGGAACCAGATTAGGGCCTGAAGCAATCCTGCGGGTTTGTGGACAGCTCACAAGAAAGCGATTTGAAGAAAGGAGCTCAGGGGCACTGTAATTCACAAACCTGCAGAGTTATAAATGACAGCTATCGTCCAATAAAATATTGAAGGAAGGCTGCGAAGAGGACTTGAAAGCGGGGCAGAATTGCAGGAAAACGATTTCAGGGGGTACACTGGAATTGCATTTAAAGCATAGGAAAAGAGGCAGAACGTCCACAATGATGCACTTGGCCAAAAAGGGCGTATGCGTTTTTTTCCTGAATATATTCAGGAAAAAACGCATACGCGCTTTTTGGACAACCAAGCAAGCATGTTAAAGAAATCTGCACTACAATGAAGTCTCACTGCCCCCCGATCAAAAGGGCCATCTGAAAAAAGTGTAAAATCCAGAAAGGCAGCACAGGCCATGGAGAACAGGGAGCCTTGTTATGCTGATGGGTGGGATGTAAATTGCCAACAGCCACTCTGGAGAAGTTTATGGTGTTTCCGGAAACACCTAAAAAACAAAGCAACGGAGCCTACGGCACTTCCACTTATGGTCCTATAGCTTAGGGAAATTAAAATCAAAAACACACAGCCACCCCAAAGTTTCAGAGGGCTCTGTTTACAAGAACCTCGTCTACGGTACAAGTTAAATATCCCAGAAAGTGAAAAATGGATAAAGAAGTTGTGGTACGTACGTACAATGGAATATCACTCACCAATGAAATCTATGTCATCTGGCCCGTCGTGGCATAATGAGTGGATTCAGGTATGATGATTCTAAGAGAAATAAGTCACAAAGAAAATGAAACATCATAAGATATCACTTATACACCGAATGTAATCTTGGCTACACATGAACTGAATTACAAAAGAGAACAGGGTCTCAAATTTAGAAAACCAACTTATGTTTGCTTAAGGGGAAAGGTGAGTTGGGGTGCTGCATAAAACCAGAGATAGAAATTAGCACAGATACCATTCCATACGTCAAATATGTAATAGTCAGGGGGCTTCCCTGGTGGTGCAGTGGTTGAGAGTCCGCCTGCCGATGAAGGGGACGCGGGTTCGTGCCCCGGTCCGAGAGGATCCAACATGCCGCGTAGCTACTGGCCCCGTAAGTCATGGCCGTTGAGCCTGCGCGTCCGGAGCCTGTGCTCCGCAACGGGAGAGGCCACAACACTGAGAGGCCCGCGTACAGAAAAAAAAAAAAAAATATGTAATAGTCAAGACCTACCCCTTGCTCAACGAAATGGGCTAAACACCCTATATTCAACGCCTAGGAATACACCTGACTAGTAAGAATCTTAAAACCCATGGATTTATATGTCTCCATAAGAGAATCAAGCGTGTGTACAGCTGCATGAAGGCAGCAGAGAAAATCCGATAAATCCCATTATCAAAATGAATTACAAAAACAAAACACAATGACAGTGAAATAGAGAGCAATTCTTAAATAATTCATTCAGGGCTTGTGATGCAACCTGGATTTACCTCATCTACACCCAGAGCTGAGTGAGACATAAGGTTGGACACTTCGGGCTGATAGCATTGTTGAGTTTCGATGAGCAAATGCAGACCATTTGAAGTCATACTGCATGGTACCCATTCCATGGGTCCCAACTCTCCAGGTTTAAGCGATTCTTCCTTCAGATAAAACATGCATGGGAAACCCAGAGTATGGTGCACCGTGTGACCGGGAAACATTTTCAAATGCATCTCAGTTTTCGTCCCCTTTTACTCGGGTTCACAATTCCAGACCATTTACTAACACTCTCCCCACTTGGAGAGTCAGTGCCTTTAACCTCCTGTTTAGCACAGTTTGCAATTTCTGCGCAAGATGAACAGGAATAAGGAGAACCAATGAGAGACTAGCTGTAGGTGTCTGCACGGTCAAATTTAATGCTCATTTCCAACCACGAAGAGGAATTAACCAAAGGCTCAGCATGCCGTGCCGCAACAAGATTAGGGCCTGAAGCAATCCTGCGGGTTTGCGGCCAGCTCAAAAGAAAGCGATTTGAAGAAAGGAGCTCAGGGGCACTGTAATTCACAAACCTGCAGAGTTATAAATGACAGCTATCGTCCAAAAATATATTGAAGGAAGGCTGCGAAGAGGACTTGAAAGCGGGGCAGAATTGCATGAAAACGATTTCAGGGGGTAGACTGGAATTGCATTTAAAGCATAGGAAAAGAGGCAGAACGACGACAATGATGCACATGGCCAAAAAGGGCGTATGCGTTTTTTCCTGAATATATTCAGGAAAAAACGCATACGCACTTTTTGGCCAACCAAGCAAGCATGTTAAAGAAATCTGCACTACAATGAAGTCTCACTGCCCCCCGGTCAAAAGGGCCATCTGAAAAAAGTGTAAAATCCAGAAATGCAGCACAGGCCATGGAGAACAGGGAGCCTTGTTATGCTGATGCGTGGGATGTAAATTGCCAACAGCCACTCTGGAGAAGTGTATGGTGTTTCCTGAAACACCTAAAAAACACAGCAACGGAGCCTACGGCACTTCCCCTTATGGTCCTATAGCTTAGGAAAATTAAAATCAAAAACACACAACCACCCAAAAGTCTCGGGCGGCTCTGTTTACAAGAACCTCGTCTACAGTACAAGTTAAATATCCCAGAATGTGAAAAATGGATAAACAAGTTGTGGTACGTACGTACAATGGAATATCACACAGCAATGAAATCTATGTCATCAGGCCCGTCGCGGCATAATGAGTGGATTCAGGTACGATGATTCTAAGTGAAATAAGTCACACAGAAAATGAAACATCATAAGATATCACTAATACACGGAATGTAAACTTGGCTACACATGAACTGAATTACAAAACAGAACAGGGCCTCAAATTTAGAAAACCAACTTATGCTTGCTTAAGGGGAAAGGTGAGTTGGGGTGCTGCATAAAACCAGAGATAGAAATTAGCACAGATACCTTTCCATAAGCCAAATATGTAATAGTCAAGACCTACCCCTTGCTCAACGAAATGTACTAAACACCCCATATTCAACGCCTAGGAATACACCTGACTAGTAAGAATCTTCAAACCCATGGATTTATATGTCTCCATAAGAGAATGAAGCGTGTGTACAGCGGCATGAATGCAGCAGAGGAAATCCGATAAATCCCATTATCAAAATGAATTACACAAACAAAACCCAAGGACAGTGAAATAGAGAGCAATTCTTAAATAATTCATTCAGGGCTTGTGATGCAACCTGGATTTACCACATCTACACCCAGAGCTGAGTGAGACATAAGGTTGGGCACTTCGGGCTGATAGCATTGGTGAGGTTCGATGAGCAAATGCAGACCCTTTAAAGTCATACAGCATGGTACCCTTTCCATGGGTCCCAACTCTCCAAGTTTAAGGGATTCTTCCTTCAGCTAAAACATGCATGGGAAACCCACAGTATGGTGCACCGTGTGACTGGCAAACGTTTTCAAATGCATCTCAGTTTTCGTCCCCTTTTACTCGGGTTCACCATTCCAGACCCTTTACGAACACTCTCCCCACTTGGAGAGTCAGTGCCTTTAACCTCCTGTTGGGCACAGTTTGCAATTTCTGCGCAAGATGAAAAGGAAGAGGGAGAACGAATGAGAGACTAGCTGTAGGTGTCTGCACGGGCAAATTTAACGCTCATTTCCCACCAGGAAGAGGAATTAACCAAAGGCTCAGCATGCCGTGCCGGAACCAGATTAGGGACTGAGGCAATCCTGTGGGTTAGCCGCCAGCTAACAAGATAGCGAGTTGAAGAAAGGAGCTCAGGGGCACTGTAAATCACAAACCTGCAGAGTTATAAATGACAGCTATCGTCCAAAAATATATTGAAGGAAGGCTGCGAAGACGACTTGTAAGCGGGACAGATTTGCAGGAAAACGATTTCAGGGGGTAGACGGGAATTGCATTTAAAGCATAGGAAAAGAGGCAGAACGTCGACAATGATGCACTTGGCCAAAAAGGGCGTATGCGTTTTTTCCTGAATATATTCAGGAAAAAACGCATACGCCCTTTTTGGCCAACCAAGCAAGCATGTTAAAGAAATCTGCACTACAATGAAGTCTCACTGCCCCCCGGTCAAAAGGGCCATCGGAAAAAAGTGTAAAATCAGAAAGGCAGCACAGGCCATGGAGAACAGGGAGCCCTGTTATGCTGATGGGCGGGATGTAAATTGCCAACAGCCACTCTGGAGATGTGTATGGTGTTTCCCGGAACACCGAAAAAACAAAGCTACGGAGCCTACGGCACTTCCACTTATGGTCCTATAGCTTAGGGAAATTAAAATCAAAAACACACAGCCACCCCAAAGTGTCGGACGGCTCTGTTTACAAGAACCTCGTCTACGGTACAAGTTAAATATCCCAGAATGTGAAAAATGGATAAAGAAGTTGTGGTACGTACGTACAATGGAATATCACTCAGCAATGAAATCTATGTCATCAGGCCCTTCGCGGCATAATGAGTGGATTCAGGTACGATGATTCTAAGTGAAATAAGTCACACAGAAAATGAAACATCATAAGATATCACTACTACACGGAATGTAAACTTGGCTACACATGAACTGAATTACAAAACAGAACAGGGTCTCAAATTTAGAAAACCAACTTATGCTTGCTTAAGGGGAAAGGTGAGTTGGGGTGCTGCATAAAACCAGAGATAGAAATTAGCACAGATACCTTTCCATAAGCCAAATATGTAATAGTCAAGACCTACCCCTTGCTCAACGAAATGGACTAAACACCCCATATTCAACGCCTAGGAATACACCTGACTAGTAACAATCTTCAAACCCATGGATTTATATGTCTCCGTAAGAGAATGAAGCGTGTGTACAGCGGCATGAATGCAGCAGAGAAAATCCGATAAATCCCATTATCAAAATGAATTACACAAACAAAACCCAAGGACAGTGAAATAGAGAGCAATTCTTAAATAATTCATTCAGGGCTTGTGATGCAACCTGGATTTACCACATCTACACCCAGAGCTGAGTGAGACATAAGGTTGGGCACTTCGGCTCATAGCATTGGTGAGGTTCGATGAGCAAATGCAGACCCTTTGAAGTCATACAGCATGGTACCTTTTCCATGGGTCCCAATTCTCCAAGTTTAAGGGATTCTTCCTTCAGCTAAAACATGCATGGGAAACCCACAGTATGGTGCACCGTGTGACTGGCAAACGTTTTCAAATGCATCTCAGTTTTCGTCCCCTTTTACTCGGGTTCACCATTCCAGACCCTTTACGAACACTCTCCCCACTTGGAGAGTCAGTGCCTTTAACCTCCTGTTGGGCACAGTTTGCAATTTCTGCGCAAGATGAACAGGAATAGGGAGAACCAATGAGAGACTAGCTCTAGGTGTCTGCACGGGCAAATTTAACGCTCATTTCCCACCAGGAAGAGGAATTAACCAAAGGCTCAGCATGCCGTGCCGGAACCAGATTAGGGCCTGAGGCAATCCTGTGGGTTTGCGGCCAGCTCACAAGATAGCGAGTTGAAGAAAGGAGCTCAGGGGCACTGTAACTCACAAACCTGCAGAGTTATAAATGACAGCTATCGTCCAAAAATATATTGAAGGAAGGCTGCGAAGACGACTTGTAAGTGGGGCAGAATTGCAGAAAACGATTTCAGGGGGTAGACGGGAATTGCATTTAAAGAATAGGAAAAGAGGCAGAACGTCGACAATGAGGCTCTTGGCCAAAAAGGGCGTATGCGTTTTTTCCTGAATATATTCAGGAAAAAACGCATACGCTCTTTTTGGCCAAGCAAGCAAGCATGTTAAAGAAATCTGCACTACAATGAAGTCTCACTACACCCGGTCAAAAGGGCCATCTGAAAAAAGTGTAAAATCCAGAAAGGCAGCACAGGCCATGGAGAACAGGGAGCCTTGTTATGCTGATGGGCGGGATGTAAATTGCCAACAGCCACTCTGGAGAAGTGTATGGTGTTTCCCGGAACACCGAAAAAACAAAGCTACGGAGCCTACGGCACTTCCACTTATGGTCCTATAGCTTAGGGAAATTAAAATCAAAAACACACAGCCACCCCAAAGTGTCGGACGGCTCTGTTTACAAGAACCTCGTCTACGGTACAAGTTAAATATCCCAGAATGTGAAAAATGGATAAAGAAGTTGTGGTACGTACGTACAATGGAATATCACTCAGCAATGAAATCTATGTCATCAGGCCCGTCGCGGCATAATGAGTGGATTCAGGTACGATGATTCTAAGTGAAAAAAGTCACACAGAAAATGAAATATCATAAGATATCACTAATACACGGAATGTAAACTTGGCTACACATGAACTGAATTACAAAACAGAACAGGGTCTCAAATTTAGAAAACCAACTTATGCTTGCTTAAGGGGAAAGGTGAGTTGGGGTGCTGCATAAAACCAGTGATAGAAATTAGCACAGATACCTTTCCATAAGCCAAATATGTAATAGTCAAGACCTACCCCTTGCTCAACGAAATGGACTAAACACCCCATATTCAACGCCTAGGAATACACCTGACTAGTAAGAGTCTTCAAACCCATGGATTTATATGTCTCCATAAGAGAATGAAGCGTGTGTACAGCGGCATGAATGCAGCAGAGAAAATCCGATAAATCCCATTATCAAAATGAATTACACAAACAAAACCCAAGGACGCGAGATAGCGAGCAATTCTTAAATAATTCATTCAGGGCTTGTGATGCAACCTGGATTTACCACATCTACACCCAGAGCTGAGTGAGACATAAGGTTGGACACTTCGGGCTGATAGCATTGGTGAGGTTCGATGAGCAAATGCAGACCCTTTGAAGTCATACAGCATGGAACCCATTCCATGGGTCCCAACTCTCCAAGTTTAAGGGATTCTTCCTTCAGCTAAAACATGCATGGGAAACCCAGAGTATGGTGCACCGTGTGACTGGCAAACGTTTTCAAATGCATCTCAGTTTTCGTCCCCTTTTACTCGGGTTCACCATTCCAGACCCTTTACGAACACTCTCCCCACTTGGAGAGTCAGTGCCTTTAACCTCCTGTTGGGCACAGTTTGCAATTTCTGCGCAAGATGAACAGGAATAGGGAGAACCAATGAGAGACTACCTGTAGGTGTCTGCACGGGCAAATTTAACGCTCATTTCCAACCAGGAAGAGGAATTAACCAAAGGCTCAGCATGCCGTGCCGGAACAACATTAGGGCCTGAAGCAATCCTGCGGGTTTCCGGCCAGATCAAAAGAAAGCAATTTGAAGAAAGGAACTCAGGGGCACTGTAATTCACAAACCTGCAGAGTTATAAATGACAGCTATCGTCTTAAAATATATTGAAGGAAGGCTGCGAAGAGGACTTGAAAGCGGGGCAAAATTGCAGGAAAACGATTTCAGGGGGTAGACGGGAATTGCATTTAAAGCATAGGAAAAGAGGCAGAACGTCGACAATGATGCACTTGGCCAAAAAGGGCGTATGCGTTTTTTCCTGAATATATTCAGGAAAAAACGCATACGCCCTTTTTGGCCAACCAAGCAAGCATGTTAAAGAAATCTGCACTACAATGAAGTCTCACTGCCCCCCGGTCAAAAGGGCCATCTGAAAAAAGTGTAAAATCCAGAAAGGCAGCACAGGGCATGGAGAACAGGGAGCCTTGTTATTGTGATGGGCGGGATGTAAATTGCCAACAGCCACTCTGGAGAAGTGTATGGTGTTTCCCGGAACACCGAAAAAACAAAGCTACGGAGCCTACGGCACTTCCACTTATGGTCCTATAGCTTAGGGAAATTAAAATCAGAAACACACAGCCACCCCAAAGTGTCGGACGGCTCTGTTTACAAGAACCTCGTCTACGGTACAAGTTAAATATCCCAGAATGTGAAAAATGGATAAAGAAGTTGTGGTACGTACGTACAATGGAATATCACTCAGCAATGAAATCTATGTCATCAGGCCCGTCGCGGCATAATGAGTGGATTCAGGTACGATGATTCTAAGTGAAATAAGTCACACAGAAAATGAAACATTATAAGATATCACTACTACACGGAATGTAAACTTGGCTACACATGAACTGAATTTCAAAACAGAACAGGGTCTCAAATTTAGAAAACCAACTTATGCTTGCTTAAGGGGAAAGGTGAGTTGGGGTGCTGCATAAAACCAGAGATAGAAATTAGCACAGATACCTTTCCATAAGCCAAATATGTAATAGTCAAGACCTACACCTTGCTCAACGAAATGGACTAAACACCCCATATTCAACGCCTAGGAATACACCTGACTAGTAAGAATATTCAAACCCATGGATTTATATGTCTCCGTAAGAGAATGAAGCGTGTGTACAGCGGCATGAATGCAGCAGAGAAAATCCGATAAATCCCATTATCAAAATGAATTACACAAACAAAACCCAAGGACAGTGAAATAGAGAGCAATTCTTAAATAATTCATTCAGGGCTTGTGATGCAACCTGGATTTACCACATCTACACCCAGAGCTGAGTGAGACATAAGGTTGGGCACTTCGGGCTGATAGCATTGGTGAGGTTCGATGAGCAAATGCAGACCCTTTGAAGTCATACAGCATGGTACCCATTCCATGGGTCCCAACTCTCCAAGTTTAAGGGATTCTTCCTTCAGCTAAAACATGCATGGGAAACCCACAGTATGGTGCACCGTGTGACCGGCAAACGTTTTCAAATGCATCTCAGTTTTCTTCCCCTTTTACTCGGGTTTACCATTCCAGACCCTTTACGAACACTCTCCCCACTTGGAGAGTCAGTGCCTTTAACCTCCTGTTGGGCACAGTTTGCAATTTCTGCGCAAGATGAAAAGGAATAGGGAGAACCAATGAGAGACTAGCTCTAGGTGTATGCACGGGCAAATTTAACGCTCATTTCCCACCAGGAAGAGGAATTAACCAAAGGCTCAGCATGCCGTGCCGGAACCAGATTAGGGCCTGAAGCAATCCTGTGGGTTTGCGGCCAGCTCACAAGATAGCGAGTTGAAGAAAGGAGCTCAGGGGCACTGTAACTCACAAACCTGCAGAGTTATAAATGACAGCTATCGTCCAAAAATATATTGAAGGAAGGCTGCGAAGACGACTTGTAAGCGGGACAGATTTGCAGGAAAACGATTTCAGGGGGTAGACGGGAATTGCATTTAAAGCATAGGAAAAGAGGCAGAACATCGACAATGATGCTCTTGGCCCAAAAGGGCGTATGCGTTTTTTCCTGAATATATTCAGGAAAAAACGCATACGCCCTTTTTGGCCAACCAAGCAAGCATGTTAAAGAAATCTGCACTACAATGAAGTCTCACTGCCCCCCGGTCAAAAGGGCCATCTGAAAAAAGTGTAAAATCAGAAAGGCAGCACAGGCCATGGAGAACAGGGAGCCTTGTTATGCTGATGGGCGGGATGTAAATTGCCAACAGCCACTCTGGAGAAGTGTATGGTGTATCCCGGAACACCGAAAAAACAAAGCTACGGAGCCTACGGCACTTCCACTTATGGTCCTATAGCTTAGGGAAATTAAAATCAAAAACACACA